>NC_092098.1:50544235-50836287 GCF_045679555.1 Salvelinus alpinus
GAAAGAAAATTGATATGAAACCAATAGAACGGGAGAGAAATAGTGGTTAATAGCATGAGGAAGTCTATAAAATAACTGCCTCCACGTTTCTATGGGTTGGATTTGGGCTACTTTTGAAGGAAGGTAAAACATGCCTCATTATTTGAAGTAAAGCAAAACGTTCCAAGTTTCAAACAATTCTACATCCTCAATCTTGCATTGCAAAGTGGTTGGTGACGCGCTGATAGTCAACGGTAGGTAAGCTATATTCTACGCATCTGAACGGCAAATAGGAGGCGCGCTTTACGAGTTTTGACGGAGAAATAAAAGTAGCTCATTTTTAAATCGTGGCCACCAACAGGTTTTAACAGGCGATTGCATTTTGAATTGTTATTTGTTGCGCAATGACTGGGCTTACAAAAACAGGCCTCAGTACAGTAGCCGAGGAGCTAGTCTGACGCTGTTCCGCTCCTCAAACCTAGGCTCTGCATGCTGTCCACCTGTGATAAATAAAATGCATGACGACTTGTAAAAGCTTGATTTAGCCGCAATCTCTCTCTCTGTCTGTCTCTGTCTGTCTCTTTATATGTCTCTCTTTCTCCACTCTAGGGTTACTTCACTGCAGACGTATTTAACCCCCTCATCTTCTCAGACTCCCAGACAGTTGGTCGTCACCTTCTCCTCTGTTCCTCGGAGGTTTGACTCCCTGCCCTCAGTGTGACACAGGAGCCTGCCCTCTGGATGCTCAGCTAGATGGAACCTATATCACTAATCAATCTCTTCCACCATGAGAACCACTGAGAGTGTGCTGCTGGAGGGTTTGGAGGCTGGGGGATGAGGCTGCGTTACTGAAAGAGCTTTCAATTACTGTAGCTATGTGTGACTCTGAGCTGAGGAGCCTGGCTGAAATGTGAAGATTCCAGATATTATCTGGGTATCTCTGTATCATTGATCTGGTAGTACTTGAACAGCACTGTTTTGCTGTTATTATAGGTGGAAATCATCATTGTACTGCTCTCAGCTTCAGGAACATTCTACACCGCTAGACACTGTCATGTTCTCCTCTCTCAGCTTCAGGAACATTCTACACCTCTAGACACTGTCATGTTCTCCTCTCTCAGCTTCAGGAACATTCTACACTGCTAGACACTGTCATGTTCTCCTCTCTCAGCTTCAGGACCATTCTACACCTCTAGACACTGTCATGTTCTCCTCTCTCAGCTTCAGGAACATTCTACACCTCTAGACACTGTCATGTTCTCCTCTCTCAGCTTCAGGAACATTCTACACCTCTAGACACTGTCATGTTCTCCTCTCTCAGCTACAGGACCATTCTACACCTCTAGACACTGTCATGTTCTCCTCTCTCAGCTTCAGGAACATTCTACACCTCTAGACACTGTCATGTTCTCCTCTCTCAGCTACAGGACCATTCTACACCTCTAGACACTGTCATGTTCTCCTCTCTCAGCTTCAGGAACATTCTACACCTCTAGACACTGTCATGTTCTCCTCTCTCAGCTTCAGGACCATTCTACACCTCTAGACACTGTCATGTTCTCCTCTCTCAGCTTCAGGACCATTCTACACCTCTAGACACTGTCATGTTCTCCTCTCTCAGCTTCAGGAACATTCTACACCTCTAGACACTGTCATGTTCTCCTCTCTCAGCTACAGGACCATTCTACACCTCTAGACACTGTCATGTTCTCCTCTCTCAGCTTCAGGAACATTCTACACCTCTAGACACTGTCATGTTCTCCTCTCTCAGCTTCAGGAACATTCTACACCTCTAGACACTGTCATGTTCTCCTCTCTCAGCTTCAGGAACATTCTACACCGCTAGACACTGTCATGTTCTCCTCTCTCAGCTTCAAGAACATTCTACACCTCTAGACACTGTCATGTTCTCCTCTCTCAGCTTCAGGAACATTCTACACCTCTAGACACTGTCATGTTCTCCTCTCTCAGCTTCAGGAACATTCTACACCTCTAGACAGTCCTTGATGCTCTTTCATAATGTGTTGGATGGTCTTGATTCCCTGGTCCATGGCAAGTCCTCCATCATTGAACAACGACCAAGAGACAGAGACCTTCCACTCATGAAATAATCTCTCTTTCTCTCTCCCCTTTTTGCTTTCTTCACCTACCCCTCCCTCCTGTCTCCTCATTTACCTCTCTCTTCCTACCGCTCTGTCTTTTCACCACCCCTCCCTCCTGTCTCCTCATTTACCTCTCTCTTCCTACCGCTCTGTCTTTTCACCACCCCTCTATCACTCTCCCAGCTGATAAAACCTGCTTTAATATGTCAAATTAACACAGGTGAAAATTCTTTTTTTTTCAACTTGATATAGCCCAACCAGTTGGTAGCATGTTGAGGACCAGAGGACTATATTGAGAGTCTCTGGAGAGGGAAGCTAGCCTAACATTGTAGTGATGACAGTGATGGAGTGATTCATTCTGGGACCAGGAGAGAGCTAATCACTGGGCCCTCCTGGGCTGGTGGAATGTGTTAATGTATTATACAATTCATTTGATGCGATTCCCCATTCTGTCTGGTGTAACGTTGAATATGTTTTACCTTGAGCTGGGCAGCCCTGCCCTGTCTGTCTGGTAGATTAATGATCTTTCCATGTGTGTTATGCGTATAACATGCGATGTGAGCACATTTTATACACTTCATTTGAGGTGGTAGGCATATTTACTATTTACCCGTGATGGTAAGGGGTAGGATGATGGTGGGGGTAGGATGATGGTGGGGGTGATGGTGAGGGGTGATGGAGGGGGTGGGAGTGATGGTGGGGCATGGAGGGGTTGATGTGCGTATGCAATATGCAATTCTCTTTGACGAGATTAAGGCTTCACATCCTTTTGAAGCAGTCAGCTCTAGATGGAGGATTGAGGAAGGGAGGGAGGAGCGACCGATCATCTCTAGGCTACGATGCTGCGGACAGAACGCCATTTTGTGCCGACGCTGCACTTAATGGAATCATTTGGTGCCGCTTTTGTCTCCGCCATCTTGTGACTTTTTAACAGGCCAGACGACATCATCTGCATGTCTGACACCCTCATTAACACACACACACACACGACCCTGGCTGTGGTAAATGTAATGTATTTATGCGTAAGCTATGAGCTGATTATAAGACAGGAGGCCAGCGGCAGACCCACCAACGAGACTGAGGCTTAATCACTATTCTATTGCTGGTAGGCCAATAAATGTAGAGGTTGTTGCTGGAAGGCCAATGAATGTTGAGGTTGTTGCAGGAAGGCCAATGAATGTAGAGGTTGTTGCAGGAAGGCCAATGAATGTACAGGTTGTTGCTGGAAGGCCAATGAATGTAGAGGTTGTTGCAGGAAGGCCAATGAATGTAGAGGTTGTTGCTGGATGGCCAATGAATGTAGAGGTTGTTTCAGGAAGGCCAATGAATGTAGAGGTTGTTTCAGGAAGGCCAATGAATGTTGAGGTTGTTGCAGGAAGGCCAATGAACAGAGCGGTTATTGGGTGTTAAATCAGAGCTGACCTCTGGATCTTTAATAGAGGATAGTGTGTAGACAAGCTGCCACGCTTTGGAAAGGGCAGGTGAAACATATTCACATGTATGGAGATGAGGTCACCTTACATCAGGTTGGAGGTGGGGCTTGAGGATGGGTTTGTATGTCACATGATTGATTTAGCATTCATGGTCAATTTGTAGCTAATTTGTAGACAGACAGACAGACAGACAGACAGACAGACAGACAGACAGACAGACAGACAGACAGACAGACAGACAGAGACAGCTAGCTAGCTAGCTTTGGGGGTCACATCCAGATTGTGCTTTCTAATTGTGGCCAGTGCCACAGGGCAGTATTAACAGTATGACTCACAGAGGCCTCTCCTGTTGTGTAGAGAGGGCGGGTGGGTAGGGAAGTGCTGGGCGTGTGTGTTAGGGGTAACAGCAGTGTTATTCGTGGAGTGTGTGTCTTGTGTGTAAAATTGGGGGTGTATTAGACGGGGGAGTGGGGTCTCTTTGTTCGGCTGAGGCTGTGGCGCGTCGGCTGACACCCACTAATCTGTCATGGCCAGGTTGTCCGGCGACGATGAATCGATGACAAATACAGGATGGGACTGGAGAGGACACTTACGAAACAGACTCGCCTCAGCAGACAGATTCACACGTGTACATGTGTGGAATAGGACAAATATAAGCACCCACCAATTTACATTTAAGTCATTTAGCAGACACTCTTATCCAGAGCGACTTACAAATTGGTGCATTCACCTTATGATATCCAGTGGAACAACCACTTTACAATAGTGCATCTAACTCTTTTAAGGAGGGGGGGGGGGGGGGGGGGGTTAGAAGGATTACTTTATCCTATCCTAGGTATTCCTTAAAGAGGTGGGGTTTCAGGTGTCTCCGGAAGGTGGTGATTGACTCCGCTGACCTGGCGTCGTGAGGGAGTTTGTTCCACCATTGGGGTGCCAGAGCAGCGAACAGTTTTGACTGGGCTGAGCGGGAAATGTATTATTAGATAATAAAGGATCCAGGGAATGAAAAAGACATTGTTTTCCACAGCTTCTTTGGGAGTTGGTGAACTGTGTCTAACACTAGTTACCCACTGGGCACAGGCGCCAGTTAAACGGACATTTTTTAAATTTACAGTTGGTTGAGTTGTGAAATCAACAACAACAACAAAAAATAATGTCATTGGATTTAGGTGAAAAGTTGGGTGCGGAAAAAAAGACTGTTCCCTTAGGTTGATGACTTTTTTGGCAAGTCCAATCGGTTTTCCACGCTGATTCATTGCATTTTTTGTTGTTGAAATGACGTTGAAACAATGTTGATTCAACCATCCGCCCCCCCAGTGGGTAGATACTGCTTCTTTGACATATAAACTGTCTAAATCATGAAACACACCTGGAATCTCACTGCCGATAGACTTCCGATAGGTACTGTTCCGATAGGTACTGGGAGGCTGTTCCTTCTCTTTCCAGAACAAAAGCAGTACCTGCTGTGCGCCAACCCGGGAGCGACGAACCTGACATTTCTAATTGTAGAATCGGGAATGCTTGTCAGTGGCCAACAACTTGACTTTGAGCCAATCAGAAAGCCCAAACGCCTAAGTGGGGAAGCCAACAGGAGTGACAACAAAAAGGGGGGGAAAAAGAGGGCATTTTCTCCGTACATCCAGGGTTAAATGTCATGATTCAGTCACACTTCATATGCAATGTAGGCTATGGGATGGTAGCTAACAAAGTGCACAGACGCAATGCACACGACGCTAAATACCTCCTCCAAGCGAGCTAATCACTATAGCTAGTGTTGACGTTATAATGAAATCACAACGGATTCGTTTCCATGAAACAGAGGCCTGTGTTAGCTGCCCGAGTTAGTGTCCTTTGCTAGCTAGTTAGATACGTTGTGCTAGCTAGTGAATATGCTATGTAGCTAGTAGCCTCTGCAGAGTCCCCGACAACAGGATGTTATGGTTTTCAGGGGAAATGGAAAGAAAGCTTGTGACGCGACTTCCGCTTTTGGACGTTAACAAGGTGACACTCCATCTTAACTCCTCCTCCGCATTTACTGGATTGGTTGAATAGTGCAGAACAGAACCTCCCCCCGGCAGTTGTTTTTTTAATGTCATCAAGACCAGTATGTACTTTCAGGTGTTTCTTTTACACCTGCTACGTTAGGCTAGGTAGCTAGCTAAATATTTGTCTACAGGCTGGCACTGGCAGTATGGGATTATGGAGAGTGAATTAAATTGTTTCTGCGTCATCTTGCTAGCTATTATCCATCTGGTTAGTATCAACAAGGGCTTTCTACAAAATAGTAACATTAGAGCAGCTAGCTAGCTAGCTAACATTGGAATCTAGACCATAAACTAAGCAACACATACAGACATGCTCTACCAAAGCGCTATTGCCACCTTCTGGTTTGGAGTATTTTAAAAAGGCTGAGTGGCTGACGACTTCAAGGTCTTTGCTGTGTGAACACAAACGAGATTGACTGCCGACACTCTGTTCAGAGGTGCTAAGTACTGTCGGCAGGCAAACGTTTGACAATCCTACCGGTGTGTCTGAGCTATAAGACTAGCTAGCTATCGGTTGTCCTCTGGTAATCTCAATTAAGATCCGGGGAAATTAAATCGACAGCGTCTGCTTGGGGTGTTCATTTTGTTCCCTTTTCCCCTCTCTCCAGGATTTTGTACTGTACGTACACACTGTAATGCAAAGTCCCAATCCTCTCATGGTTTGTAGATTTCAATTAGCAAGGCAGAGCCTAAACTGACAGATGCTGGAATAAACTTTAAGTATTTATCTAGCTAGTTTTTGCCAAAACAGCAGAACTACTTATCAGAGACTGAGGAAAAAGGGTCCCAGTTGGCTACATGGAGTACGAAGTCAAGCTGGTAAAGGGTTCTAGTGTTCTAGAGTGTTCTATGGGTAGCCGCTGGAGTGTTTCATCGCCTCTTGACTCCAAACCATCCAATTTGTTTGTTTTTTAAACATCTGCTATGTAGCCTAATAGAGCAGTGTCTGTTTATGCTTTTTCACAACGTCCAACAATACAAGCCCATAAACTGTTGTCATTCTGCAATGACAAATACATGTATCGTAACCCAATGCTGGAACTGAGTGACCCAGATTCTCGATAAAACAGTGTTGACAAACTGCTGAGTTTAGATGTCTCTGTCAGTTTAGTTTTGAGGATGAAACAAAAAGTCTATGACAGATTTCCTGGGTCGCATTCGACATTTCCATTGTGGTCCTTTGTGTTGTAGTGTTGTGCTTTCAGACACACGGGAGAGTTGTGCTTTCAGACACACGGGAGTGTTGTGCTTTCAGACACACGGGAGAGTTGTGCTTTCAGACACCCGGGAGAGTTGTGCTTTCAGACACATGGTAGTGTTGTGCTTTCAGACACACAGTAGTGTTGTGCTTTCAGACACCCGGGAGAGTTGTGCTTTTAGACACACAGTAGTGTTGTGCTTTCAGACACCCGGGAGAGTTGTGCTTTTAGACACCCGGGAGTGTTGTGCTTTCAGACACACAGTAGTGTTGTGCTTTCAGACACCCGGGAGAGTTGTGCTTTCAGAGACCCGGGAGAGTTGTGCTTTCAGACATACGGGAGAGTTGTGCTTTCAGACACACGGGAGTGTTGTGCTTTCAGACACACAGTAGTGTTGTGCTTTCAGACACCCGGGAGAGTTGTGCTTTTAGACACCCGGGAGAGTTGTGCTTTCAGACACACGGGAGTGTTGTGCTTTCAGACACACAGTAGTGTTGTGCTTTCAGACACCCGGGAGAGTTGTGCTTTTAGAGACCCGGGAGAGTTGTGCTTTCAGAGACCCGGGAGAGTTGTGCTTTTAGACACCCGGGAGAGTTGTGCTTTGATGTGGGCTCTTTGTTGCTCTAGTTCTCTTGTCCTGGGACCATAGAGATAGAGGACTAGATCAACGATGACTCCTCTATCTCTGTGACTGGGAAAGCTTGTCTGAGAAGATAGGCTGGTCCTCGCGGGAGAGGCAGGGTTTCTGCAGTCTGGGTACATCTGCAGACCACAGCAAGATTACAAGCCGGTGGCTGGGGAGACCTGTCAATCAATGTTTCTAATGAGAAAACCAAAACGGACAGGGAGAAATAAAAAGAGATTTGCCATAAATGTGGAATAGTCAGTCAGTGCAAAAATAGGGTCTATAAGTAGGGGCTATAGGCTATATAGAGTTGCTATCATCAGCACTCTTAAGTGTTTTTAAGAGAAGCTGGCTAATTGGATTTAAGAAGAAGTATAGGCTTTCGACTTTGATCTTCCCTAACAGATCAGACAGATTGTTTTTGTTTTTTCAAATGCACCATGGCAGAAGCTCAATTACATTTTCAACTGAGGTGGAATATAGTATTAGAGTATTATGCAGAGGTGGGACCCAAGTCACAATTATTCAAGTCACAAGCAAGTCCCAAGTAGAACGGGTTAAGACTCGTGTCAAGTCCAAGTCCCAAGTAGAACGGGTTAAGACTCGTGTCAAGTCCAAGTCCCAAGTAGAACGGGTTAAGACTCGTGTCAAGTCCAAGTCCCAAGTAGAACGGGTTAAGACTCGTGTCAAGTCCAAGTCCCAAGTAGAACGGGTTAAGACTCGTGTCAAGTCCAAGTCCCAAGTAGAACGGGTTAAGACTCGTGTCAAGTCCAAGTCCCAAGTAGAACGGGTTAAGACTCGTGTCAAGTCCAAGTCCCAAGTAGAACGGGTTAAGACTCGTGTCAAGTCCAAGTCCCAAGTAGAACGGGTTAAGACTCGTGTCAAGTCCAAGTCCCAAGTAGAACGGGTTAAGACTCGTGTCAAGTCCAAGTCCCAAGTAGAACGGGTCAAGACTCGTGTCAAGTCCAAGTCCCAAGTAGAACGGGTTAAGACTCGTGTCAAGTCCAAGTCCCAAGTAGAACGGGTTAAGACTCGTGTCAAGTCCAAGTCCCAAGTAGAACGGGTCAAGACTCGTGTCAAGTCCAAGTCCCAAGTAGAATGGGTTAAGACTCGTGTCAAGTCCAAGTCCCAAGTAGAACGGGTTAAGACTCGTGTCAAGTCCAAGTCGTGCTTCTTTTTATTTTATAAACAATACAAACAACAACCACTACATCACACCTGCCCAGACCCATTAGCACACCCCCCATCTCCAGCGCCTGGATCACTTTACAACACATGGCCTCAAACTGCACCATTTTGTTTCTCTTCTTAGCTTACACACATTTTTAGATAATAAAGCATTTGACCTTTCCATTGTGTTAATGCCGGAGGATTGGTTGATTTCCAGTTTTTAAGTATTCTTTTTTTTTTTTTTTTTTAAGATGATCGACAAGAAAAGTATTGTCCAACTCATCGGGTATCTCACTGCACCCTCACCTGTCATGTTTTGAAATATGCAGACAAGAGATAAATCCTGAACTGTGCGATGTACTAGGGAGTTAATAGTAGGCTAATATTCTGCCTAGTTTAGCACAGAAAACATGGTAATTAACTACAATGACCACAATCCATTGCGTGGCCAGACAGATTCAAAGTAAATGTACTTCTGACGGATAACTTTCTAACTCCGCCCATAACTTTTGGACTTTATAACATTCTCAAAAGACATGGATTATTTAAATCATTATTATTATTCGTTTTACACTTCAGACATGACTCTGCCGTTGTGCTGTAGAATTTGTGAATTTTGTCTCTTGTCTAATAAATTGTACACATTAATTATACTGGATTAAACTACATTTTTCATTAACTGTAATCTCGTTAGTTACATATGTTCCAACATTCCCTACATCTTGTGCCAATATCAGTTCTTTTTAAATATTGGTTCCTAAGAGATCGTCAGTTGAATAGGCTCTCGGCAAGGTTTTGTACAGCATATCTATCATATGAATATCCTTTTCTGACTCAAATAGGATTCCCTCAAGATTGCGCTGATGTCCAAAAGATTTTCAAAATCGACATTTTTGTGATGAAAAAACGTTTAAGTTGCATTTACTGTGTCTTCAGAAGATACACGATATGACCAAAAGTACGTGGACACCTGCTCGTCGAACATCTCATTCCAAAATGATGGGCATTAAATTTGGAGTTGATGCCATAACAGCCACTCTTCTTGGAAGGCTTTCCACTAGATGTTGGAACATTGCTACGGGGACTTGCTTCCATTCAGCCACGAGCGTTAGTGAAGTCAAACCATTTCTATATAGACCTCGCTTTGTGCATGGAGGCATTGTCAAGGGCCTTCCCCAAACTGTTTCCCCAAAGTTGGACATACAGGATCGTCTAGAATGTCATTGTATGCTGTAGCATTAAAACTTCTCTTCACTGAATGTAAGGAGTCCGAACCATGAAAAACAGCCCCAGACCATTATTCCTCTTCCACCAAACTTTACAGTTGGCACTATGCATTGCGGCAGGTTGCGTTTTTCCTGGCATTCGCCAAACCCAGATTCATCCGTCGGACTGCCAGATGGTGAAGCGTGATTCATCACTCCAGAGAACGTGTTTCCACTGCTCCAGAGTCCAAAGGCGGTGAGCTTTACACCACTGCAGTCAACGCTTGGCATTGCGCATGGTGATCTTAGGCTTGTGTGCGTCTGCTCAGCCATGGAAACCCATTTCATGAACCTCCCGACAAACAGTTATTGTGCTGACTGTTGCTCCAAGAGCGCTCCCATTCTGTGAGCTTATGTGGCCTATCACTTCGAGGCTGAGCCGTTGTTGCTCCTAGACGTTTCCACTTCACAATAACAGCACTAAAAGTTGACCGGGGCAGCTCTTGTAGGGTAGAAATTTGATGAACTGATTTGATGGAAAGGTGGCATCCTATGACGGTGCCACGTTGAAAGTCACTGAGCTCTTCAGTACGGGTCTTTCTACTGCCAGTGTTTGTCTATGGAGATTGCATGGCTGTGTGAAAAAATATATGTTTACACATCAAAACCTTCTCAGTGCGGAACGTGGAAAGGGCCTTGTTGATTGACAGTTTGCCAGTCCAATCAGAAGGCCGAGTGTGCGTTTCACTAGCCAATCATTATTTTTTTTGCGAGTCCTATACTGTCTCTAGCTGTGTGGAGAGTAATCCATGGAGACTCTGTGCCACAAAAACATTGACAAAATGTTACAAAACCTGGCCAGATCATTTCAAGTCTAAGTCGAGTCCAGAGTCTTGAGGCTCCAAGTTCATGTCAAGTCTCAAGTTATTTCATTTGATATGAAGTCGAGTCTCAAGTCACCACATTTGTGACTTGAGTCAGACTTCAGTCCAAGTCATGTGACAAGTCCACACCTCTGGTATTATGTGTTAAAATAAGACGTCTTCTGATGGAAAATGACTGGTGGCAGAATTCCATTTAAGTTAAGTCCATTTTTTGCAGTTGTCATTTCCATTCTCTGGGCTCTGGTCATTGTGATTCTTCACAACTATCTGTACAGCGTTGATGGAAGCCAGGTAGGGTTTATTATTTTATTTTTGTTCAACTCTGGAGGACAATGCTCCCTCTCTCAGGGAGGGAACAGCACGCTCTTGCATCACTCCTTCCCTGCTGCAGATCCCAAGTCAGTGGGATCATCAAAGGTTCTCGTTCTGGAATCTATCCCAACGTTCATCGCTTCCTTTCACTTCCTGATCAGCAGGAACAAAGGAGGGAAAGAAATCCACTCTCTCACACACGTTCTAGTCTAGAATACTGTAATACTGTTTTCTCGTCTAGAAACAGCCCTACAACTTCAAAAGAAGCCTTCATTTTTCTGAATTTCTTATTTTATTATAAGAGGATTCCAGTTGAAAATGGTTTATGTTCTCCCCTTGTCACACATTAATAAATACAGGAGGATGCAGAAGCCAAAAACATGTACAGTATGTTATACTACCAGGCGGTGATACAGGCCGACAGGATGCTCTCTATTGTGAATCTGTAAAAGTTTGTGAGTGTTTTTGGTGACAAGGCAAATTTCTTCACCCTCCTGAGGTTGAAGAGGCGCTGTTGTGCCTTCTTCACCACGCTGTCTGTGTGGGTGGACCATTTCAGTTTGTCCGTGATGTGTACGCCGAGGATCTTAAAACTTTCCACCTTCTCCACTACTGTCCCATCGATGTGGATAGTGGGGTGCTCCCTCTGCTGTTTCCCGAAGTCCACGATCATCTCCTTTGTTTTGTTGAGCGTGAGGTTATTTTCCTGACACCACACTCCGAGGGCCCTCACCTCCTCCCTGTAGGCCATCTCGTCGTTGCTGGTAATCAATCACTGTAGTGTCGTCTGCAAACTTGATGATTGAGTTGGAGGCGTGCATGGCCACGCAGTCGTGGGTGAACAGGGTGTACAGGAGAGGGCTGAGAACGCACCCTTGTTGGGCCCCAGTGTTGAGGATCAGCGGGGTGGAGATGTTGTTTCCTACCCTCACCACCTGGGGGCGGCCGGTTAGAAAGTCCAGGACCCAGTTGCACAGGGCGGGGTCGAGACCCAGGGTCTCGTGCTTAATGACGAGTTTGGAGGGTACTATGGTGTTAAATGTTGAGCTGTAATCGATGAACAGCATTCTTACATAGGTATTCCTCTTGTCCAGATGGGTTAGGGCAGATTGTGATTGCGTCGTCTGTGGACCTATTGGGGCGGTAAACAAATTTGAGTGGGTCTAGGGTGTCAGGTAGGGTGGAGGTGATATGATCCTTGACTAGTCTCTCAAAGCACTTCATGATGACGGAAGTGAGTGCTACGGGGCGATAGTCGTTTAGCTCAGTTACCTTAGCTTTCTTGGTAACAGGAACAATGGTGGCCATCTTGAAGCATGTGGGAACAGCAGACTGGGATAGGGATTGATTGAATACGTTCGTAAACACACCAGCCAGCTGGTCTGCGCATGCTCTGAGGACACGGCTAGGGATTCCGTTTGGGCCGGCAGCCTTGCGAGGGTTAACACTTTAAAATGTTTTACTCATGTTGGCCGCTGTGAAGGAGAGCCCGCAGGTTTGTTTGTGGGCAAGACGTCGGTGTCCGCGACGGGGCTGGTTTTCTTTTTGTAATCCGTGATTGACTGTAGACTCTGCCACATATGTCTCGTGTCTGAGCCGTTGAATTGCGACTCTACTTTGTCTCTATTCTGACGCTTAGCCTGTTTGATTGCCTTGCGGAGGAAATAGCTACACTGTTTGTATTCAGTCATGTTTCCGGTTGCCTTGCCATGATTAAAAGCAGTGGTTCGCGCTTTCAGTTTTGCACGAATGCTGCCATATCAATCCACGGTTTCTGGTTGGGGAAGGTTTTAATTGTCACCGTGGGTACAACATCACCGATGCACTTGCTAATAGACTTGCTCACCGAATCAGCGTATACATCAATGCTGTTGTCTGAGGCTATCCGGAACATATCCCAGTCCACGTGATCGAATCAATCTTGAAGCATGGAATCTGATTGGTTGGACCAGCGTTGAACAGACCTGATCACGGGCGTTTCCTGTTTTAGTTTCTGTCCATAGGCTGGGAGCAACAAAATGGAGTCGTGGTCAGATTTGCCGAAAGGAGCGCGAGGGAGGGCTTAGTATGCGTTGGGGAAGTTAGAGTAGCAATGATCCAGAATGCTGCCAGCCCGGGTCGCACGTTTGATATGCTGATAAAATTTAGGGAGCCTTGTTTCCAGATTAGCTTTGTTAAAATCCCCAGCTACAATAATTGCATCCTCAGGATATATGGTTTCCAGTTTACATAGAGAACACTGAAGTTCTTTCAGGGCCATCGAGGTGTCTGCTTGGAGGGGGACGATATACACGGCTGTAATTATAATCAAAAATAATTCTCTTGGTAGATAATGAGGTCGGCATTTGATCGTAAGGAATTCTAGGTCAGGTGAACCAAAGGACTTGAGTTCCTGTATGTTGTTATGATCACACCACGACTCGTTAAATCATAAGGCATACACCCTCGCCCTTCTTCTTACCAGAGAGAAGTTGGTTTCTGTTGGCGCGATGCGTGAAGAAACCGGGTGGCTGTACTGACTCTGATAACGTATCCCGAGTGAGCCATGTTTCCGTGAAACAGAGAATGTTACAATCTCTGATGTCTCTCTGGAAGGTAACCCTTGCTCAAATTTCGTCTACCTTGTTGTCAAGAGACTGGACATTGGCGAGTAGTATGCTCGGAAGCAGTGAGCGATGTGCCCGTCTACGGAGCCTGACCAGAAGACCGCTCCGTCTGCCCCTTCTGCGGCGCCGTTGTTTTGGGTCGCCTGCTGGGATACGATCCATTGTCCTGGGTGGTGGTCCGAACAGAGGATCCGCTTCGGGAAAGTCGTATTCTTGGTCGTGTTGTTGGTAAGTTGACGTTGCTCTTATATCCAATAGTTCTTCCCGTCTGTATGTAATAAGACTTAAGATTTCCTCCGGTAACAATGTAAGAAATAATACATAAAAAAACGAAATACTGCGTAGTTTCCTAAGAACGCGAAGCGAGGCGACCATCTCTGTCGGCTCCATCCTGCGCCATCCTTGCCTTGTGTTTTAATAACGTAAAACACAAGGCAAAATCTGCACTGGAGTTGCTTACCAAAACGGCATTGAACGTTCCTGAGTGGCCGGTTTACAGTTTTGACTTAAATCGGCTTGAAAATCTATGGCAACACTTGAAAATTACTAGCAATGATCAATTTGGCAAAGCTTGAAAAAGAAATCTTAGAATAATGGGCAGATATTGTACAATCCAGGTGTATAAAGCTCTTAGGGAACCAAAAAGACTCACTGTAATCACTGCCAAAGGTGCTTCTACAAAGTATTGACTCTGTGGTGTAAATACTTATGTAAATGTAATAATTTCTGTATTTAATTTTCAATCAATAATAATGTATTATCTGCAGATGGGTGTTAGTGGCTTTGGTTTTTCCATTTATGTTTTGAGGTTGGATTTATAGCACGTATAGCTCGTTAGCACATAGCGTGCGCCGATTGGTGTCAGTATGTGTTACACCTGTCCCGGTTGCCATCTTGTTAGTGGAAAAGTGTTTCACATGTGCTGGCCCAGGTGCTATTTAAGAGTGGCTGGCCCAGTGCTCCAGTTGTCTTGAGAGATGTGGAGGGTCAACACCTTTTAGTTGTCGCTCCCTAGTTTGAGTTCTAGACAAACAATCCTTTATCTGATTTAGTTTTGCTCCACCTTTATGGTTTACTTCCTGTTTTTAAGTTTGGTGTGGGTTTTTCTTTTGTTTGCCTCTTGGGCAAATTTAGTGGGTGCTCATGGTAGGTGTCTTTTAGGTCCCAGTTGTAGTTGCTAGTTAGTAGACACCCCCATGAGTGTCTTTCAGAACCCCTCCTAAAACGCCACCTGTTTAATTTTGGTTGTCAGTGACTCTTTGTTAGTTCCCCGTTCTGTTTGAGTGACATTTTTGGTTTTCTTGCTGTGAAACGTAACAATGGATGAGAAAAATATATATTTAATCAATTCTTGTATTCTGTCTAACACAAAATGTGGTATGAATACTTTGTGTATCTGTATCACACCGTTGAGCCTCTTTGGTTTGGCTCTGTTGCACACAGAAATTGGATAACGGCCTTATACCTTCCTCTCAATGTGAGATTGAATCCTGATCCCACTGCTCCTCTGTATTTCCATCTATTACAACCTGAAAACATACATCAGAGAAAAGAGAAAGGCCTCCCTGCTGCCTAAGCCGACCCTCCTATCCATGGCTCAAGGCTAAACCCCCAGTTGTGAGGCGCTCACTAACCCTACCCTCCTATCCATGGCTCAAGGCCAAACCCCCAGTCAGGAGGCGCTCACTAAGCCTACCCTCCTATCCATGGCTCAAGGCTAAACCCCCAGTCATGAGGCGCTCACTAACCCTACCCTCCTATCCATGGCTCAAGGCCAAACCCCCAGTCAGGAGGCGCTCACTAACCCGACCCTCCTATCCATGGCTCAAGGCTAAACCCCCAGTCATGAGGCGCTCACTAAGCCTACCCTCCTATCCATGGCTCAAGGCCAAACCCCCAGTCAGGAGGCGCTCACTAAGCCTACCCTCCTATCCATGGCTCAAGGCCAAACCCCCAGTCATGAGGCGCTCACTAAGCCTACCCTCCTATCCATGGCTCAAGGCCAAACCCCCAGTCAGGAGGCGCTCACTAAGCCTACCCTCCTATCCATGGCTCAAGGCTAAACCCCCAGTCATGAGGCGCTCACTAAGCCTACCCTCCTATCCATGGCTCAAGGCCAAACCCCCAGTCAGGAGGCGCTCACTAACCCTACCCTCCTATCCATGGCTCAAGGCTAAACCCCTAGTTGTGAGGCCTGCTTGTGGATCTGGTTCCATAGTCAAATGACTGGGGGATACCTCAGAATTAAATTGAATATAGTATTGTACTTCTATGGGGATACATCCACAGTCTCGACACTGAGGAGCACACACACAGATCCAGTTTATGAATTCATCCCTCCTGAGCAGCACACTGTGTTGAAGCATATTGTAGGTAATAATGATGGGTGGGAGGTAGCCTAGCGGATAGAGCATTGGGCCAGCAACCAGGTAAAAAAAAATCTGTCTGTACCCTTGAGCAAGGCACTTAACCCTAATTTGCTCCAGGGGGCCTGTACAACTATGGCTGAACCTGTAAACCAGGGGTGTCAAACTCATTCCACTGAGGGCCCAGTGTCGGTAGGTTTTTGTTTTTTTCCTTTCAATTAAGCACTAGACAACCAGGTGAAGGGAGTTCCTCATTAATTATTGACCTTAATTCATAAATTAAGTAGAAGGGAGGAGCGAAACCCCGCAGACACTCGGCCCTCCGTGGAATGAGTTTGACACGTGCTGTAAGACAAAACATTCCACTGCACCTTTCCAGTGTACGTGACGATAAAAACATATACAGTGCCTTGGGAAAGTATTCAGACCCCTTTACTTTCCCCACATTTTTTTTACGTTACAGCCTTATTATGAAATTGATTAAATACATTTTTTTAAATCTCAGCAATCTACACACAATACCCCAAAGTGAAAACAGGTTTTTAGATTTTTTTGCGAATTTATAAAAAAAGAAAAAAAGAAATACGGTCCCACAGTTGACTGTGCATGTCAAGAGCAAAAACCAAGCCATGAGATCGAATGAATTGTCCGTAGACCCCGAGACAGGATTGTGTCGAGGAACAGATCTGGGGAAGGGTACCAAAAAAAATTCTGCAGCATTGGAGATCCCCAAGGACACAATTCCATCATTCTTAAATAGAAAAAGTTTGGAACCACCAAGACTCTTCCTAGAGCTTGACGCCCGGCCAAACTGAGCAATTGGGGCAGAAGAGCCTTGGACAGGGAGGTGACCAAGAACCCGATGGTCACTCTGACAGAGCTCCAGAGTTCCTCTGTGGAGATGGGAGAACCTTCTCTGCAGCACTCCACCAATCAGGCTTTTATGGTAGCCAGACGGAAGCCAAAAGGCACCTAAAGACTCTCAGACTATGAGAAACAAGATTCTCTGGTCTGATGAAACAAAGATTGAACTCTTTGACCTGAATGCCAAAGTGTCCCGTCTGGAGGAAACATGGCACCATCCCTACGGTGAAGCATGGTGGTGGCAGCATCATGCTGTGGTGATGTTTTACAGCATCAGGGACTGTGAGACTAGTCAGGATCGAGGCAAAGATGAACGGAGCAAAGTATAGAGAGATCCTTGATGAAAACCTGCTTCAGAGCGCTCAGGAACTCAGACTGGGGTGAAAATTCACCTTCCAACAGGACAATGACCAATAAGCACACAGACAAGACAACGCAGGACTGGCTTCGGGACAAGTCTCTGAATGTCCTCGAGTGGCCCAGCCAGAGCCCGGACTTGAACCCGATCGAACATCTCTGGAGAGACCTGAAAATAGCTGTGCATCAACGCTCCCCATCTAGCCTGACAAAGCTTGAGAAGATCTGCAGAGAAGAATGAGAGAAACTCCTCAAATACAGGTGTGCCAAGCTTGTAGAGTCATACCCAAGAAGACTTGATGCTGTAATTGCTGCCAAAGGTGCTTCAACAAAGTACTGAGTAAAGGTTCTGAATAGTTATGTAAATGTGTTATTTCAGTTTTTTATTTTTAATAAATTAGCAAAAATGGCGATAAACTTGTTTTTGCTTTGTTATTATGCGGTATTGTGTGTAGATTGAGGAGGGGGGGAAACAGTTTAATACATTTTTTAATAAGGCTGTAACGTAACAAAATGTGGAAAAAGACAAGGGGTCTGAATACTTTCCGTAGGCAGTGTGTGTGTGTGTGTCTTTTTTTTATGGGGATTCTCCTGAGGAACACCAACCACCACACACACACACACACACACACATACATACACACACACATGTTGTTTTGTTATGGAGGTCACACACAATAGGAGAAGTGACTTCTGAAGACCACAGTTCTATTAAAATGTGTTCTGTTGTGCCTCAGACTGACTGGTGAATATATAAATATTAATAACCTTTACCAATTTGAATTCTGGCAGTTACATTTTATTTCAAATTTTAAAAAAAATGGGATAAACTGGTATTAAAGCATCGTAGTAGTTCCCATTGTGTCCAACGTGTGCAATGCCTAAACTATTCCATTCCCCCCCCCCCCCCCAGACACCTATTTAACTCTTCCACCCCCACCCCCCCCGCACACACACACACACACAAATTAAATGTATTTTTACTACAATAAAACACACTCTGTCCTCACTGATGTCAATCACAAACCAACCACAAAATGAAAGTCATTTATCTAAAGCCTGTCTATTAAAAACACTAGTTACATTAACATAGATCCTCTCCCATCTCTCATCATCACCCCCCATAATAATGGACCCACTCAGCTGCGACGACTGGGGAGTTTAAAATAGATTGTCTTCCAATTCAAATTGAGCTGTGGTGAAATATCACTCCATTACACACACACACACACCACCATCCACCTTGGAATTTAAACAAGGGGGATTTAAAAAAAAAAACTTTTTTCATTGAATTCTTATCAAAGAAATTCAGGCGTGTAAAATGGGAGAGTTGCAAACATGTTTCATCAGCAGAAGTGTCTCACTGTGATACGCTGTAATCAGTCAATGGTACTTAGGCTGTGTCCCAAATGGCTCCCTACAGTGGAATAGTGCCATTTGGGACGCAGGCTTGCAGGTGTTCCAGGGGGAGGATGATAACTGACAGTTCACAGCTTCATTCCCAGAGTGCTGTGCAGCACGTGTCATAAGCTGTAATCAAAGTGTTATCACTATATATTTTTACCTGTCAGCTGTAGCTATATAGCCCACTGAGGTGTCTGGTTTGAGCATCGCTGATGGTTTGACAGTGGAAGTGGAATAAATTACTGCGTTGAATATATCTGCAAACTGAGCCAACCAGACTTCAAGAGATGGCTCGTGAGAGAGAGAAAAAGCACAGCAGACAGACACTAAGTAATTCCTGTATCTGATACAAACCAACAAGAATTCAAAAGATGGCTGATGTGAAATGGCCCATTTACAGAGTACAGTCGTGGCCAAAAGTTTGACAATGACACAAATATTAATTTCCACAAAGTTTGCTGCTTCAAGGTCTTTAGATATCTTTGTCAGATGTTACTCTGGAATACTGAAGTATAATTACAAGCATTTCATAAGTATCAAAAGGTTTTTATTGACAATTACATGAAGTTGATGCAAAGAGTCAATATTTGCAGTGTTGACCCTTCTTTTTCAAGACCTCTGCAATCCGCCCTGGCATGCTGTCAATTCACTTCTGGGCCACATCCTGACTGATGGCAGCCTATTCTTGCATAATCAATGCTTGGAGTTTGTCAGAATTTGTGGGTTTTTGTTTGTCCACCCGCCTCTTGAGGATTGACCACAAGTTCTCAATGGGATTAAGGTCTGGGGAGTTTCCCAGCAATGGACCCAAAATATTGATGTTTTGTTCCCCAATCCACTTAGTTATGACTTTTGCCGTATGGCAAGGTGCTCCATCATGCTGGAAAAGGCATTGTTCATCACCAAACTGTTCCTGGATGGTTGGGAGAAGTTGCTCTCGGAGGATGTGTTGGTACCATTCTTTATTCATGGCTGTGTTCTTAGGCAAAATTGTGAGTGAGCCCACTCCCTTGGCTGAGAAGCAACCCCACACATGAATGGTCTCAGGATGCTTTACTATTGGCATGACACAGGACTGATGGTAGCGCTCACCTTGTCTTCTCCGGACAAGCTTTTTTTCCCGGATGCCCCAAACAATCGGAAAGGGGATTCATCAGAGAAAATGACTTTATCCCAGTCCAATCTCTGTACCTTTTGCAGAATATCAGTCTGTCCCTGATGTTTTTCCTGGAGAGAAGTGGCTTCTTTGCTGCCCTTCTTGACACCAGGCCATCCTCAAAAAGTCTTCGCCTCACTGTGCGTGCAGATGCACTCACACCTGCCTGCTGCCATTCCTGAGTAAGCTCTGTACTGGTGGTGTCCTGATCCCGCAGCTGAATCAACTTTAGGAGATGGTCCTGGCGCTTGCTGGACTTTCTTAGGCACCCTGAAGCCTTCTTCACAACATTTGAACCGCTCTCCTTGAAGTTCTTGATGATCCGATAAATGGTTGATTTAGGTGCAATCTTACTGGCAGCAATATCCTTGCTTGTGAAGCCCTTTTTGTGCAAATCAATGATGACGGCACGTGTTTCCTTGCAGGTAACCATAGTTGACAGAGGAAGAACAATGATTCCAAGCACCACCCTTCTTTTGAAGCTTCCAGTCTGTTATTCGCACTCAATCAGCCTTGTCCTCGTCAACACTCACACCTGTGTTAAGGAGAGAATCACTGACATGATGTCAGCTGGTCCTTTTGTGGCAGGGCTGAAATGCAGTGGAAATGTTTTTGGGGGATTCAGTTCATTTGCATGGCAAAGAGGGACTTTGCAAATCATCTGATCACTCTTCATAACATTCTGGAGTATATGCAAATTGCCATCATACAAACTGAGGCAGCAGACTTTGGGAAAATGTCATTCTCAAAACTTTTAGCCACGACTGTACATCTAAACAGGCTCAATACCTTTTATTGGTCTCAAAGGGGGCTGGTGGTGCCAGCAGAGCAGTTCGACTATCCTGGCGGTGCCAGCAGAGCAGTTCGACTAACGTGGTGGTGCCAGCAGAGCAGTTTGACTAACGTGGTGGTGCCAGCAGAGCAGTTCGACTATCCTGGTGGTGCCAGCAGAGCAGTTCAACTAACATGGTGGTGCCAGCAGAGCAGTTTGACTAACATGGTGGTGCCAGCAGAGCAGTTCGACTAACATGGCGGTGCCAGCAGAGCAGTTCGACTAACCTGGTGGTGCCAGCAGAGCAGTTCTACTATCCTGGCGGTGCCAGCAGAGCAGTTCGACTATCGTGGTGGTGCCAGCAGAGCAGTTCGACTATCGTGGTGGTGCCAGCAGAGCAGTTCGACTATCGTGGTGGTGCCAGCAGAGCAGTTCTACTATCCTGGTGGTGCCAGCAGAGCAGTTTGACTAACATGGTGGTGCCAGCAGAGCAGTTCGACTATCCTGGTGGTGCCAGCAGAGCAGTTTGACTAACATGGTGGTGCCAGCAGAGCAGTTCGACTAACATGGTGGTGCCAGCAGAGCAGTTCGACTAACATGGTGGTGCCAGCAGAGCAGTTTGACTAACATGGCGGTGCCAGCAGAGCAGTTTGACTAACATGGTGGTGCCAGCAGAGCAGTTCGACTAACCTGGTGGTGCCAGCAGAGCAGTTTGACTAACGTGGCGGTGCCAGCAGAGCAGTTTGACTATCCTGGTGGTGCCAGCAGAGCAGTTCGACTATCCTGGTGGTGCCAGCAGAGCAGTTCGACTAACGTGGCGGTGCCAGCAGAGCAGTTCGACTAACGTGGCGGTGCCAGCAGAGCAGTTCGACTATCCTGGTGGTGCCAGCAGAGCAGTTCGACTAACATGGTGGTGCCAGCAGAGCAGTTCGACTAACGTGGCGGTGCCAGCAGAGCAGTTTGACTATCCTGGTGGTGCCAGCAGAGCAGTTCGACTAACGTGGCGGTGCCAGCAGAGCAGTTCGACTATCCTGGTGGTGCCAGCAGAGCAGTTCGACTAACATGGTGGTGCCAGCAGAGCAGTTCGACTATCCTGGTGGTGCCAGCAGAGCAGTTCGACTATCCTGGTGGTGCCAGCAGAGCAGTTCGACTATCCTGGTGGTGCCAGCAGAGCAGTTCGACTAGCCACATTAGAAAACCACTGATTGAATAGTGTGTGGGAGACACACAGATCTACACAGGGAGGCCATTGATTTAGCTCTCTGTATGTCTTAATGCTTCATTGGTGTCATGGTGTAGGGCTCGTCTTCTACCAAGTTTAAATGGAATTATAAACCAGTCTGGGGTGAATATTGTTGTCTCTCCTCTCTCTCTCCCTGTTATCGTAATAAAAAATGGGGACGGGAGGGGGTGGAGGTCTGACGTGGGTGCTTCCTGTCGTTCAGCCTTATTGCCAAGAGCAGACAAGCCGTTGTATTAATTACAAGATGGGTTCAATGCAGAATACTTCCTGGCTCATTCCTGGTTGGTCAGTCCTGATGTCACATGACATTCTAGAGGCATTCACACGAGTCTCCAGGTTGCCGACGTTGCTTTACCTAAATTAATCTGAGATTATATTACTGTAGACAGCTCATCAATTAGCCTACCTTAAGGGGATATCGCCCGCCTGCTACCAGATGTGCCCATCTCCATCGGACGATGTGATGTCTGAACTGTCAACTTCCGTCTCCAAAGATAAATCTCCTCCATTCTCAGAGTGTTAAAATGTCAGGCCAGTATCACTGGTGAATTAATGGCACATGTCCCCAGCTATCCATATCTTAACATGTCTTCTGCTCTTTACTAGGACAATGGGATCAACCCTAGCCAAGATAAGGCTGAGGAATCTAGGTAGGTGAGGCAGTTAATTTGCACCAACAGTTGCAGTCCCATAGAAACATAGGGTGTGTTCGTAAATTCACTCTGGCTATCTACTCCGATTTCAAAGCACTCTCGTCTGAGTGTGCCAGAGCGAAGAATAACGGACGAATTTACAAACGCTGTTGCCAGCAGCACAGTTAGTCAACCTATGCTCTGGATAACATGAAAACAGCCTAACCAGCTCTGCTAGGGTGAGTAAAATGGTCAGAGTGAGCTGTTCTCTCATTTATGTCTGGAAGTAGCTCGCAAGCTAGCCAACGTTAGCTTGGTTGCTGGACTGCCGTTGTGAGGTCAGAACGCTCGCAACAACCCTACTCCTCGGCCAGAGCGTCCAGTGTGCGCTCTGAACCCTCCGAGGGCAAAAACACTCTGAATTTACGAACTGACAATCTGACAACGCTCTGAATTTACGAACTGACAATCTGACAACGCTCTGAATTTACGAACTGACAACTTGACAACGCTCTGAATTTACAAACGCCCAGAGCAGCGATATTTATATTTCTATATTCTAGAATAGCCCAGTGGGATCGCAGGTGTCTTTCAGGTGGATCTGTGTTGTTACCATAGAGACACAAGTGTTCTCTATGTGTTGTTGTTACAGTATCAGATACCGTTCCCCAGTCCTGGTCTCCTGAGAGGCTTACAGAGACCATCTCTTGCACATTACCAATTCAGCCAATTGGATCTCATATCAGACGTACTGTAATCTACAGAGATAAATCGTAATGTAATATATAGCTTAGGTATTCATCAGTATTATATATGTATAATCATGGCATAAGTTAGGCTACTTCTCCATTTGTGCTTCCGTCTTCTTCCTCCTGCCTGTTTGTGCTTCCGTCCTCTCCCTCCTGCCCGTTTGTGCTTCCGTCCTCTCCCTCCTGCCTGTTTGTGCTTCCGTCCTCTCCCTCCTGCTCGTTTGTGCTTCCGTCCTCTCCCTCCTGCCCGTTTGTGCTTCCGTCCTCTCCCTCCTGCTCGTTTGTGCTTCCGTCCTCTCCCTCCTGCCCGTTTGTGCTTCCGTCCTCTCCCTCATGCACGTTTGTGCTTCCGTCCTCTCCCTCCTGCCCGTTTGTGCTTCCGTCCTCTCCCTCATGCACGTTTGTGCTTCCGTCCTCTCCCTCCTGCCCGTTTGTGCTTCCGTCCTCTCCCTCATGCACGTTTGTGCTTCCGTCCTCTTCCTCATGCACGTTTGTGCTTCCGTCCTCTCCCTCCTGCACGTTTGTGCTTCCGTCCTCTCCCTCCTGCCCGTTTGTGCTTCCGTCCTCTCCCTCCTGCCTGTTTGTGCTTCCGTTCTCTCCCTTCTGCCTGTTTGTGCTTCCGTCCTCTCCCTCCTGCACGTTTGTGCTTCCGTCCTCTCCCTCCTGCACGTTTGTGCTTCCGTCCTCTCCCTCCTGCACGTTTGTGCTTCCGTCCTCTCCCTCCTGCCCGTTTGTGCTTCCGTCCTCTCCCTCCTGCCCGTTTGTGCTTCCGTCCTCTCCCTCCTGCCCGTTTGTGCTTCCGTCCTCTCCCTCCTGCCCGTTTGTGCTTCCGTCCTCTCCCTCCTGCCCGTTTGTGCTTCCGTCCTCTCCCTCCTGCCCGTTTGTGCTTCCGTCCTCTCCCTCCTGCACGTTTGTGCTTCCGTCCTCTCCCTCATGCACGTTTGTGCTTCCGTCCTCTCCCTCCTGCCCGTTTGTGCTTCCGTCCTCTCCCTCATGCACGTTTGTGCTTCCGTCCTCTCCCTCCTGCCCGTTTGTGCTTCCGTCCTCTCCCTCATGCACGTTTGTGCTTCCGTCCTCTCCCTCCTGCCCGTTTGTGCTTCCGTCCTCTCCCTCATGCACGTTTGTGCTTCCGTCCTCTTCCTCATGCACGTTTGTGCTTCCGTCCTCTCCCTCCTGCCCGTTTGTGCTTCGGGCCTCTCCCTCATGCACGTTTGTGCTTCCGTCCTCTTCCTCCTGCCCGTTTGTGCTTCCGTCCTCTCCCTCCTGCCCGTTTGTGCTTCCGTCCTCTCCCTCCTGCCCGTTTGTGCTTCCGTCCTCTCCCTCCTGCCTGTTTGTGCTTCCGTCCTCTCCCTCCTGCCCGTTTGTGCTTCCGTCCTCTCCCTCCTGCCTGTTTGTGCTTCCGTCCTCTCCCTCCTGCCCGTTTGTGCTTCCGTCCTCTCCCTCCTGCCCGTTTGTGCTTCCGTCCTCTCCCTCCTGCCCGTTTGTGCTTCCGTCCTCTTCCTCTCCCTCCTGCCCGTTTGTGCTTCCATCCTCTTCCTCTCCATCCTGATACTAAATGCCCATGTGCTGTATCCAACTCTTTTATCTTTCTCACGCCTATGGGGCGGCAGGGTAGCCGAGTGGTTAGAGTGTAGGGGCGGCAGGGTAGCCGAGTGGTTAGAGTGTAGGGGTGGCAGGGTAGCCGAGTGGTTAGAGTGTAGGGGCGGCAGGGTAGCCGAGTGGTTAGAGTGTAGAGGCGGCAGGGTAGCCGAGTGGTTAGAGTGTAGGGGTGGCAGGGTAGCCGAGTGGTTAGAGTGTAGAGGCGGCAGGGTAGCCGAGTGGTTAGAGTGTAGGGGTGGCAGGGTAGCCGAGTGGTTAGAGTGTAGGGGCGGCAGGGTAGCCGAGTGGTTAGAGTGTAGGGGTGGCAGGGTAGCCGAGTGGTTAGAGTGTAGGGGCGGCAGGGTAGCCGAGTGGTTAGAGTGTAGAGGCGGCAGGGTAGCCGAGTGGTTAGAGTGTAGGGGTGGCAGGGTAGCCGAGTGGTTAGAGTGTAGAGGCGGCAGGGTAGCCGAGTGGTTAGAGTGTAGAGGCGGCAGGGTAGCCGAGTGGTTAGAGTGTAGAGGCGGCAGGGTAGCCGAGTGGTTAGAGTGTAGAGGCGGCAGGGTAGCCGAGTGGTTAGAGTGTAGGGGCGGCAGGGTAGCCGAGTGGTTAGAGTGTAGGGGTGGCAGGGTAGCCGAGTGGTTAGAGTGTAGGGGCGGCAGGGTAGCCGAGTGGTTAGAGCGTTGGACTAGTAACCAGAAGGTTGCAAGTTTGCCCATGAACAGGCAGTTAACCCACTGTTCCTAGGCCGTCATTGAAAATAAGAATTTGTTCTTAACTGACTTGCCTAGTTAAATAAAGGTAAATAAAATGATAGAAGAGTCTGCTACAGTATAGTACAGTATGGTACGAGGCTAAGAGTCTGCTATAGTACAGTACAGTATGGTACGAGGCTAAGAGTCTGCTACAGTATAGTACAGTATGGTACGAGGCTAAGAGTCTGCTACAGTATAGTACAGTATGGTACGAGGCTAAGAGTCTGCTACCAAAGTCACCCTGTGTCACACCCTGACTCTAGTTATATTTGTTTTCTTTATTATTTGGTTAGGTCAGGGTGTGACAAGGGTGGTTTGTTTAGGTTTTGTATTGTCTAGGGTTTTTTGGTTATCTATGGGGATTTTGTATTGTCTAGGGTTTTTGTTATCTATGGGGATTTTGTATTGTCTAGGGGTATGTAGGTTTATGGTGGCCTGAATGGGTTCCCAATCAGAGACAGCTGTTTATCGTTGTCTCTGATTGGGGAGCCTATTTAGGTTGCCATTTTCCATGTTGGTTTTGTGGGTAGTTGTCCATGTTTAGTTGCCTGTGAGCACTACGTTGGCGTCACGTGTCGGTTGGTTGTTTATTGTTTTTGTTGGCGACATCGTAAAATAAACAAGTATGTACGCTCAAAACGCTGCGCCTTGGTCCTTTAAACGGCCGTGACACCCTGAGGTGAGCTTCTCCATCCTGATGTGGTTTAATCCATGTGCCCCAGACTGTATTCAGCTGAATCATTGTTTTAAATGGACCTGCCATGTTGTCACTGCCTGACGCCCACATCACCCCACCTGGTGGGCCAGCGGCTGGTGTTTTAAGCTGTTGGGTTTGTCCTTCACTAGAAGGCTGTCCTGGGGTCTGTCTTGTCTGTGCTTTTTTTTACTATGGCCTTCAGCAGAGGGCTCTAATGGGGTCTGTCTTTTAGTAGCATGCTATAATATAATTCTTTATTGTGTCCCTTTTGGGAAATTTGTCTCATCTCAACAAACCACAGCATCACCACATACATACATACATACATACATACATACATAAACACAAGCAACAACTACAGCAGACAACATGTGGATACAGTTTACAGTTCCAAATTCAGTTTGTAAATTCTGGGGGGGGGGTATTTTTGGGGATATTTTGATACTCAGGGTACTTTTTACCCCATCCTTAGTAGACTGTCCTGGGCATTAGCTAGTCCCTCCAGGAATTTGTAGAGATTTTTAGTGATATTTGTTGGCAAAAATGCTTGATTTTGCTGCGGCAATTCAGACATTTTGCATGGCAATATGCGATGATTTTGTCCAATTTGTCGTAGAAATGCACTGACAAGGGAAATGTTTGTTGACGTGTAGCTGGATTGAACTATATAAAGTGGAAATGTGCACTGAAATTGCGAGCCCTCTTTTTGTACTGCGGTGATGGGTCCATTTTCTGCAACAATATTGCGACGATTTGACTGTTTTATGCGGGAATAGTGCGGTGATTGGTCAAATTTGCAAGTCCTCGCATAATATGCGGAATTGTTGATTTTTGTCCCCAAAAAACGTGATCTCAGAATCACGGATCCTGGAGGGACTGGTCCTGGTGTCTGTCTGTGGTCTGAAACTGTCCTGGTGTCTGTTTGCAGTCTGAAACAGTCCTGGTGTCTGTTTGTGGTCTGAAGCAGTCCTGGTGTCTGTTTACGGTCTGAAACAGTCCTGGTGTCTGTTTGCGGTCTGAAACTGTCCTGGGGTCTGTTTGTGGAATGTTCTGTCTATGTGGCTGAACAGACGCCGGCCTCAGAGAGAGCACACTGCCTTTTCACCTGTGTTTCTATAAGAGACTCTTATCTGAGAACCCCCAAAGTGAGACTGTTAAAATGAGAGGACCAGAAGGCCTGTCAGCAACACGTCATGATACTCTCTCTGTTCCTCTGTGGTGGTGGCTGAAACCAAACGCTCTATAGCGCTACCGAAAAACACCCCGTCGAGAACACACACCACTCTGACCTAGATCCCACTGACGTTTCTCACAGCACACGGAAAGCATCTCACACACACACACACACACCAGTAGCTGTCAGGGTGATGCGCAGGATGTGTGCGTTCTTCTGATCCAGTGTCTCCTCTCTCATGGCTCCTGTCAGCTTCACTACAACAGGAGTTGCTAGTAGGACAGACTCATTCTCAATGGGCTGCTGTGAGGCTTACAAAGCTGTAATGGGTCTTAGTTACAATATGCCTAATCAATGCTCACCCCCCCCGCCCCCCACCAACAAAAACCAAACAAATTGTCCAGATGAATCTTAACATTCCACACAAGTAATATGAGGAATATTTCATGAATATATCTTTCATGAAAAATTGAATTGAATTATTCAGTCAGCTTTGTAATATTCATATAGTGTTGAGTCTGCCTCATATATGAATAATTTATTCTGCCGTCATTATTAAACAGCTATCCAGTAGCAGCTAGGTCAAGTCTCCGATTCTGTTGAGATTCATTTAGAAACAACATCTCCATGGCCCTTTTTAAATGACTTGACTCTCTGTCTGCTGAGTGAAAACCAACCAGGTTACCATGACAACCAGCGTTGGCCCCAGCTGATGATGTCAGCCTGTGTTTTGAAACACGGAGAGAGAGCGGTCGGCCCACAATTATCTCTGTTTGCATCCAGCCTGATTTATAGACTGACTGGTACAAGCCACAGCCATGCAGTGTGGAGGGAGTAGTGGGTACTGTAGAGGTGTGTGTGTGTTTACTAGTGATGGGAGAAGAAATCTATACAGTAGAGTATCGCAATATTATGTTGGACAATATAATTACGATTCTTTGACTCCACAAGTATCGATTCTCTGATAATATATACAGTTGAAGTCGGAAGTTTACATACACTTAGGTTGGAGTCATTAAAACTCGTTCTTCAACTACTATTTTTCCAACAACTGTTTACAGACAGATTATTTCACTGTACCACAATTATTATTTTCACTGTACCACAATTCCAGTGGGTCAGAAGTTTACATAACCTAAGTTGACAGTGCCTTTAAACAGCTTGGAATATTCCAGAAAATGTTGTCATGGCTTTAGAAGCTTCTGATAGGCTAATTGACATAATTTGAGTCGATTGGAGGTGTACGTGTGGATGTATTTCAAGGCCTACCTTCAAACTCAGTGCCTCTTTACTTGACATCATGGGAATATCAAAAGAAATCAGCCAAGACCTCAGGAGAAAGATTGTGGACCTCCACAAGTCTGGTTCATCCTTGGGAGCAATTTCCAAACGCCTGAAGGTACCATGTTCATCTGTACAAACAATAGTACGCAAGTATAAACACCATGGGACTACGCAGCCATCATACTGCTCAGGAAGGAGACGCATTCTGTCTCTTTGAGATGAACGTACTTTGGTGCGAAAATTACAAATCAATCCCAGAACAACAGCAAAGGACCTTGGGAAGATGCTGGAGGAAACGGGTACAAAAGTATCTATATCCGCAGGAAACGAGTCCTATATCGACAACCTGAAAGGCCGCTCAGCAAGGAAGAAGCCACTGCTCCAAAACCGCCTAAAAAAAAAAAGCCAGACTTCGGTTTGCAACTGCACATGGGGACAAAGATGGTACTTTTTGGAGAAATGTTCTCTGGTCTGATGAAACAAAAATAGAACTGTTTGGCCATAATAACCATCGTTATGTTTGGAGGAAAAAGGGGGAGGCTTGCAAGCCAAAGAACACCATCCCAACCTTGAAGCACAGGGGTGGCAGCATCATGTTGTGGGGATGCTGTTCTGCAGGAGGGACTGGTGCACTTCACAAAATAGATGGCATCATGAGGGAGGAAAATGTGGATATATTGAAGCAACATCTCAAGACATCAGTCAGGAAGTTAAAGCTTGGTCGCAAATGGGTCTACCAAATGGACAATGACCCCAAGCATACTTCCAAAGTTGTGGCAAAATGGCTTAAGGACAACAAAGTCAAGGTATTGGAGTGGCCATCACAAAGCCCTGACCTCAATCCTATAGGAAATTTGTGGGCAGAACTGAAAAAGCGTGTGCGAGCAAGGAGGCCTACACACCTGACTCAGTTACACCAGCTCTTTCAGGAGGAATGGGCTAAAATTCACCCAACTTATTGTGGAAGGCTACACGAAACATTTGACCCAAGTTAAACAATTTCAAGGCAATGTTACCAAATACTAATTGAGTGTATGTCAACGTCTGACCCACTGGGAATGTGATGAAAGAAATAAAAGCTGAAATAAATCACTCTCTACTATTATTCTGACATTTCACATTCTTAAAATAAAGTGGTGATCCTAACTGACCTAAGTCAGGGAATTTTTACTAGGATTAAATGTCAGGAATTGTGGGAAAACTGAGTTTAAATGTATTTGGCTAAAGTCTATGTAAACTTCCGACTTCAACTGTATTTATTTATTTTTGGTAGTTAATAACGTTAGCTAGCGCCACATCTCCTGTATTTCGTCTCCTCTAACTTGTCCTCCATCTTCTTTTTAAACGGTGAGCCTACATGTTTTCAGCACTTATTTCCCTGACTGATCATGGCTCTCTCTTATCCCCCTGTCTATTCTACTGAGCCATTTACTTTGTTCATATTCTTATCTTTTACTATTTCTTATTGTTGTTGCGTTGTCGAGAAGGATCCTGCAAGTCAGCATTTAGTTGGACAGTGTACAGTGGCAAGAAAAAGTATCTAAACCCCTTGGAATGATCTGGATTTCCAGGTAATTCAGGTAATTGCAAAGGGTTCACATACTTTTTCTTGCCACTGTACATCTCTGTTGCTAGACAGGACTTTAGTGATGCCTGTTCTCTCACTTCATCTAACCTGACCTCGTCCCAAATTCCTCACTCGTCCCTAACTCACGGCTGTCCTGTTGACTTGTACCAGACTGTGGCCCTTCTCCTTTCCATGGGATACCTGATGTCTAACAATAACATGTTCTGACAGAACGTAAACATTCTGTATTCCCCGCTCTCCCACCGGGACAACTTCCGGTGAAACTGAAGGTCGCGCAATTCAAATAATTAATCATAAAAATGATGGATATTAAACATTTAGGTACATACAAATGTCTTATATCGGTTGAAAGCTTAAATTCTTGTTAATCTAACTGCACTATCAGATTTACAGTAGCTATTACAGCGAAAGCATGCCGTGCGATTGTTTGAGGACGGCACCCCCACATCAAAATATTTTTCCCTCGGCACAGGTTTCATAAATTCACAAATAGCGATTAAATATTCACTTACTTTTTGAAAATCTTCCTCTGATTTGTCATCCTAAGGGTCCCAGCTATAACATGTAGTGTCGTTTTGTTAGATAAAATCCTTCTTTATATCCCAAAAAGTCTGTTTAGTTGGCGCCATCGATTTGAGTAATCCACTCGTTCCACATGCAGAGAAAGGTATCCCAAAATCTACCCCTAAACTTTGTTTCAGGTCAAAATACGTTTCTATTTACTCCTCAGATACCATAATATTTCTTACGGAAAGAAGTATGTTCAATAGGAAACCGATTTTAGCAGGTGCGTCTTGTCTTCATGGCACGCGCAAACACGAATTTCCAAGACTGTGTCCTTCCACTAAAACTGTTATTTCTTATTCGTTTTTGTCCCTTGAACACAGACTGCTGACACCCTGTGGAAGCCATAGGAATTACATCCTGGGAGCTAGAATTGAGTATGCCCTTATACTTGCCATTGTAAGAGCATGGTCTCTCCCAAAAAAATCTGGTTTGTTTTTCTTTGGATTTTCTCCTACCATATCTAGTGTTATATTCTCCTACATTATTTCAACATTCCTACAAACCTCAAAGTGTTTTCTTTCCAATGGTACCAATTATATGCATATACCGGCTTCAGGGCCTGAGTAACAGGCCGTTTACTTTGGGCACGTCATTCAGGCGGAAATTGAGAAAAAAGGGGCCTAGCCCCAAATAAGGATATTTATATTTCAAGTTTAGAACCGATAAATACCATGTGTATCCTGTACATACGACTAATAAAACTTGAGAATTCTGCAGCACACATGGTGAGTATTGAATCGCAATAAATATAGATATTATGTCGGCACCTAAGTCTCTCTGGCTCTCTCTCTCACCTGTAATGAATCAGCCAATAAAAATGAATTTTCAAACATTTTGTCAAAATGCAATTACGCGGGAAAACTTCATTCTAAACAGCGCACCTGATAGCGGTTCCATATTTGACAGAAATTAAAATCTCTGTTAGAAACTTAGAAAAAGGGGGAATCTAAAGGTGCAACAACTAGGATGGTTTGCTAATATGACTGGGATTGTGCATTTGGCTTCTGGATAACGAAAGAAAGTCGATATGAAAACCAGTAGAACAGGAGAGAAATGGCATATGAGGAAATCTTTCATAGGTGGCACATCCAATAGGCTAGGGAAGTAAATCGACTAGGCTAGGGAAGTAAATCGACTAGGCTAGGGAAGTAAATCGACTAGGCTAGGGAAGTAAATCGACTAGGCTAGGGAAGTAAATCGACTAGGCTAGGGAAGTAAATCGACTAGGCTAGGGAAGTAAATCGACTAGGCTAGGGAAGTAAATCGACTAGGCTAGGGAAGTAAATCGACTAGGCTAGGGAAGTAAATCGACTAGGCTAGGGAAGTAAATCGACTAGGCTAGGGAAGTCAATTGAAATAAATGTGCCAAAATTATATAAATTAGCCTACTCCTGTCTATACATAAATTAATAAAATACTTCAAAATAGTTCACCACAAAGCATGATTTAGCCACAGAGGATTTATTTTAATAGCTGTGGATTGTCTCAAATCACAAGCTCGTTGGCCTACGCCTATTTGGACAGAGCGTGTGGCAATAGGCCTCGCTGATTATTGAGTTGCGGCTGTCAGTGAAAAGCATCTAAAATATGAAGATAATGTGTCTGGAGTCAAATTAAAAATGTTCAGACAAGAAGGGGGGTGAAGATATAGGCCAGTCTCTCTCCAGAATGGCTAAGCTGTCTCCCACCAATTCTTGCAAATTCATTGTGTGAATTGTTTGCCCTTTTTTTATATTGTTTATTTTTTTGATCAATTCCCCATTCCACATGTCACCAGTAGTAAACATATGTAATGGACACAGAGCCGATGGGGAAAGGAGAGGGAGAGGAGCGGTCTGAATACTAACAACCAGCACTGAGCCTACGTTGTCTGGTCTGACACACAGCCTGCAACCCCTTTCTGTCTGAGAACGGTGACCGTCTAGAGAACAACCACAAACACATGGCCTGGCAATCTATTTCCTATATAAGCTCCTCCTCCTCCTCCTCTGGTCAAAAGTAATACACTATCTAGGGGATAGGGTGCCATCTGGGACACAGGCACTAACTATTTGCTACACCACTCTACTAAAAAGAGGAGGCTACCACACCGCTCTGCTAAAAAGAGGAGGCTACCACACCGCTCTGCTAAAAGAGGAGGCTACCACACCGCTCTGCTAAAAGGGGAGGCTACCACACCGCTCTGCTAAAAAGGGGAGGCTACCACACCGCTCTGCTAAAAAGGGGAGGCTACCACACCGCTCTGCTAAAAAGGGGAGGCTACCACACCGCTCTGCTAAAAAGGGGAGGCTACCACACCGCTCTGCTAAAAAGGGGAGGCTACCACACCGCTCTGCTAAAAAGGGGAGGCTACCACACCGCTCTGCTAAAAAGGGGAGGCTACCACACCGCTCTGCTAAAAAGGGGAGGCTACCACACCGCTCTGCTAAAAAGGGGAGGCTACCACACCGCTCTGCTAAAAAGGGGAGGCTACCACACCGCTCTGCTAAAAAGGGGAGGCTACCACACCGCTCTGCTAAAAAGGGGAGGCTACCACACCGCTCTGCTAAAAAGGGGAGGCTACCACACCGCTCTGCTAAAAAGGGGAGGCTACCACACCGCTCTGCTAAAAGGGGAGGCTACCACACCGCTCTGCTAAAAGGGGCTCCAGCCTCCAACCATTAAGCCTCCTAGGAAACTTGACAGAATATGGATGGTCTCCAACACCACTAGATATAGACCATGCTGCTGCTAAGATAAATCTGACTGGACTGGACCTGACTGGACTGGAGCCGGGCTGCCCCTGACTGGACTGGGCTTGAGCCGGGCTGCCCCTGACTGGACTGGAACCGGGCTGCCCCTGACTGGACTGGGCTTGAGCCGGGCTGCCCCTGACTGGACTGGAACCGGGCTGCCCCTGACTGGACTGGAGCTGAGCTGCATCTGACTGGACTGCTTGGTCTTTAGTGGAGTGGAGTTCTCCCCTGTGCTATACCAGGACACTAGGAAACAGTTCATCTGGTCCCAGCTCTGTTTGTGACAAGACGGCACAAACTGAAACACAGTGACTGTGGCTGGTTAACACAGTGACTGTGGCTGGTTAACACAGTGACTGTGGCTGGTTAACACAGTGACTGTGGCTGGTTAACACAGTGACTGTGGCTGGTAAACACAGTGACTGTGGCTGGTTAACACAGTGACTGTGGCTGGTTAACACAGTGACTGTGGCTGGTAAACACAGTGACTGTGGCTGGTTAACACAGTGACTGTGGCTGGTAAACACAGTGACTGTGGCTGGTAAACACAGTGACTGTGGCTGGTTAACACAGTGGCTGGTTAACACAGTGACTGTGGCTGGTTAACACAGTGACTGTGGCTGGTTAACACAGTGACTGTGGCTGGTTAACACAGTGACTGTGGCTGGTTAACACAGTGACTGTGGCTGGTTAACACAGTGACTGTGGCTGGTTAACACAGTGACTGTGGCTGGTTAACACAGTGACTGTGGCTGGTAAACACAGTGACTGTGGCTGGTAAAAACGGATGAGAGAAAGATCTCAAGGACACATTGCTTCACCTTTGAGCTGTATAGCTTGGCTAACTCTTCCTCTGGCGTTTGCTGAGGAAAGCAAATCAGTGTGATGAGTCTTAAGCCTTCACGGTGGAACAACCCCCCCCGCCCCCCAGCACTAGGCCAGGAAAGTGTAAATCCTCATCTCAAATCAAATCAAATCAAATTTTATTAGTCACATACACATGGTTAGCAGATGTTAATGCGAGTGTAGCGAAATGCTTGTGCTTCTAGTTCCGACAATCTTTGGCATTAACTTGGTACTTCCTAATGTCCTCTTGTCAAATCAATATGCTCCGAATACAACCGGTGTAGACCTTACCGTGAAATGCTGAATACAACCGGTGTAGACCTTACCGTGAAATGCTTACTGACAAGCCCTTAACCAACAGTGCAATTCAAGAAAGAGTTAGGAAAATATTTACCAAATAAACTAAAGTTTTTTTGTTTTGTTTTTTTATGATAAAAAGTAACACAATATAATAACAGTAACGAGGCTATATACAGGGGGAACCGGAACCTTCTAATGCTCTCCTGTCACACGTATCAGTAAAGTCCAAGATTTCATAACACTTAGAATTTATCGATGTAGCTAATAGACCTGTGATGCTGGTCAGAATGTGTGAAAGGTCTATTTATTTGGAGTCTTGATTTGCATGAGAAAGCATTACATTGCTCTAACTGGGAGCTATAGGTGTGGCTCAGTTAGTAGAGCATGGTGCTTGCAACCTCAGGCTTGTGGGTCCGATTCCCATGGGAGGGGTACCAGTAGGAAAATATACGCACTCACTACTGCTCTGGAGAAGAGCGTCTGCTAAATGACGTACATGTCTATACTGCCCATCCCCAGAGGAGCTGTAGGTTTAAAGGGTGATTTACTCACTGACTGACCGTCTGTATCGATTACAGATGTAATTGCTAGTAGCGTGTCTTTATAGAAAACAGCTAGTGCTGGTCTCATTTGGGGGGGGGGGGGGGGTAATGGAGTGTTTAGCATAGACTTAATATTCAGCTAGCAGTAGGACTGTGACAGACGTCCATTCCTGTAGTCGGTGCATCCATCCATCTATCCATCATTTAAGGCAGGGATGGCAGAGAGAGAGGACGGTCATTCATTTCTACATCAGTGTCAGCTCTGCCAATTCATCCCAACAAACTGAATCTGAGAAATATCGTTTATACAGGAATATGTCATGTAAAATGGATGGCCAATTATAATGTCATAGGTATCTGTCTATTGGGCAGTGGTGGAAAAAAGTATCCACTTGTAAAAGTATGGATACCTTAATAGTCACCCAGTAAAATAGTACTTGAGTAAAATTCAAAGTATTTGGTTCTAAATATACTTAAGTATCAAAAGTAGCAGTAAAAGTATAAATCATTTCAAATTCCTTATATTAAGCAAACCAGACGGCACAATTTTCTTGTTTTTAAAATGTACAGATAGCCAGGGGCACGCTCCAACACTCAGACATCATTACAGATAGCCAGTGGTACACTCCAACACTCAGACATTATTTACAAAAGATACATGTGTGTTTAGTGAGTCCGCCAGATCAGAGGCAGTAGGGATGACCATGTGTTTTCTTGATAAGTGCGTCAATTTCACAATTTCCCTGTCCTGATAAGCATTCAAAATGTAACGAGTACTTTGGGTTGTCAGGGAAAATGTATGGAGTAAAAAGTACAATATTTTCTTTAGGAATGTAGAAAATTTAAAGTTGTCAAAAATATAAATAGTAAAGTACAGATCCCCCAAAAACTACTTAAATAGTACTTTAAAATATTTTTACTTAAGTACTTTACACCACTGCTATTAGGTTGTTTTGACCTAAACATTGTGGCTGTTTTCTTCAGCAGATCATCAGATGAGCCCTGTTAATAACACTAGTCAAAATGGTGGCGCTGCTAGCTGGCATACAGTGTGTGTGTGTGTTTTCATCCAATACCATCTGCTTCTTCTGGCGTCACCGATCTGCACTGATATATACATGTAGAGAGCCATGTTGCCCTGTAGGTTAAAATACAGCAGGAGGAACACAGAGGAACATCAGCTGGAAGGGACCTGTAGTCAAAGCAGCTGGTCATTAGTGGTGATTTTATAATACGGGTAGCATTAACTGAGCCTTAGGCATCTAGAGAGACTGGCGATGGGGGGACACCACACATGCCATCATCAACATGAGCCGTAACCATGGAAACAAAGCCATTTTTGAGGCGGCGTCTGAGGCGAAGCGCACAAATTGGGAGATTTTTGTTGTTGTTGTACCACAGTCTAAAATGTTATTTCTTAACCCCCTTATTGCCTCATCTGTCTGCAAATCACTCCTTTTTCTTATTACGTCGGATTATATCACATTATATCGCACTGATTTATGTCTTCACCATCGATGTGATAGTTTCGTTATGGTGGAGTGATGTTGTATATTAATGCGATAGATCTCCGTTCTGGAGATACAAAGTATGTGGACACCCCTTCAAATGAGTGGATTCAACTGTTTCAGCCATATCCGTTGCTGACAGGTGTATAGAAAATCGAGCACACAGCCATGCAATCTCCATACACAAACATTTGCAGCAGAATGGCCCGTACTGAAGAGTTCAGTGACTTTCAACGTGGCACCGTCATATGGATGCCACCTTTCCAACAAGTCAGAGTGTAAAATGTCTGCCCTGCTAGAGATGCCCCGGTCAACTGTAAGTGATGTTATTGTGAAGTGGAAACGTCTAGGAGCAACAACGGCTCAGCCGCGAAGTGGTAGGCCACACAAGCTCACAGAACGGGACCGCCGAGTGCTTAAGTGCGTAAAAAATCATCTGTCCTCGGTTGGAACACTCACAATCGAGTTCCAAACTGCCTCTGGAAGCAACGTCAGCACAATAACTGTTTTGTTGAGAGGTTCATGAAATGGATTTGGAGGAGAAAACGGGGTATAATTTATTTATTTTTTATTATTGGGGAATCATCCAAAGTGATATGCTATTACGAAAAGTCTTCACAGAGCCACCAGTCATAGGCTTTAAGAGATGTCCTACCCAAAATTACAAATTAGTCCACAGCTGTCTTCCTGGTGACTCTCAAAAGGCTTGGCTAGACCACAAAGCCAGGGGCTCTTTTACTGTACATGTAACCAGGGCAACCATTTCAGAAATATTACATAGAAAAAGTATTTTTGGTGACACAGCTACTAAAACAAAGTATCAAGCCAAGCATTTAATTAATTGCGCAACCGCTCACGTCATCTACAGATTGGAATGTCCACACTGCAAGGTAATCTACATTAGACGGACAAAGAGACGCCGCTTAGCGGAACACAAGTACGCCATACGGGTAGGCAATGAAGACTACCCCATGGCTAGGCACTACAAGTCCTTACACCATGGCAACCCTCCCTACAAGCTATGGGTATTGATCATGTACCGGCCTCAATTACAAAAGGGGACCGTCTTAAACAGTTAAACCTAAGGGAAAGTTTGGGGATTTACAAACTACAGGCCACTAGGTACCCTGGTTGAAATGAAGACATGGAGTTCTCACCCTTCCCTGCAGGGATGTGATAGGTCCCTTTACTGCCATCTAGTGGACATATTGCGCTACTGCTCTCAGCTATGTTTAGACTGATCGAGTTAGCTGTGATCTAGTAGACATATTGGGGAAATGGGGATATCTAGTCAGTTGTCCAACTGAATGTATTCAACTGAAATGTGTCTTCTACATTTAACCCAATCAGAGAGGTGCGGAGAGGTTGCCTTAAATCTACATCCACGTCTTCAGCACCCGGGGACCAGTGGGTTAACGGTCTTGCTCACCGTGGTCCATGTTTGCTGTGTTCTAGTGTACTATAAAATAGATGTCTCTCCTATTGTTAACCCTTTGCCCAGTCATATTCAAGGTTGGAACTACCTTTCTATGGGTCCTGATGCGTCTAGCCTAGAGATGCCTGTTTGATAACATATCTACAGTATTTCACTTTTTAAATGTGTACAGTATTGCTTACTAGGTGTTGTCCAATGACTGTAACAATTCTGTAACCACTCCCTCTTCAAATCAGTTGATTGGAAAAAGGCTTTTCAAAAGAGGACATTGTATTATCATACCTTTGTTCTCCCTGACGAAGGCAGGCATTTTAATTCATTATTATTTAATTCATTATTTGAAGAGTGCCTTGCTCCTCCTTTCTTTTTGACAAATTTACCCCTTTTACCAAAGAGCCCCTTCTGTCTTCCAAAACCTACTATTGTGTACCTTAGCAGCACTTCCCTTCATTTGTCATCTATTTTTATTTTTATTTAACCTTTATTTAATCTAGTGGAAAGTGTTCCCAGAAGAGTGGAGGCTGTTATAGTAGCAAAGGGGGGACCAACTCCATATTAATGCTCATGATTTTGGAATGAGATGTTCGATTAGCAGATGTCCACATACTTTTGGTTATATGTACACACACAAACAGCCATCCCTTCTTTGTGTGTATTTGGTCTCTCTCCGTCTCTCTCTCTCTCTGTGTCTCTCTCTCTATGGCTCTCTCTATGTCTCACTCTCTCTCTCTCAATTCAATTCAATTCAAGGGGCTTTATTGGCATGGGAAACATGTGTTAACATCTGTCTCTCTCTCTCTCTCTCTGTCTCTCTCTCTGTCTTTCTCTCTGTCTCTGTTTCTTTCTCTGCCTCGTGTGTTTTCTGTTCTCTCTCGCTCTTTATCTGTCTTTCTCTCTGTCTTTCTCTCTGTCTTTCTCTGTGTCTTTCTCTGTGTCTTTCTCTCTCTCTCTCTCTCTCTGTGTGTCTTTCTCTCTCTGTGTCTTTCTCTCTTTCTCTCTCTGTCTTCTGTATTTTCTGTGCTCTGTCTGATGGTAAACTCAGATAACCCTCATTACTCAGCTACAGTATAACACCCTCTCCTAGCTGGTGTCAGTCGGGGTGAACAGTGTGTTGGACAAGGTGTCACCCAGGTGCTTCTGACTGACTCCAAGGACAAACACCCCTCTCACTTCCAGCTCCTCTGTCTGTCCATCTGCTTTCTCTCCATCAGACCCACTCCTCTGCCAGGTCAGACTGCTCCCTCCATCTGCTTTCTCTCCATCAGACCCTCTCCTCTGCCAGGTCAGACTGCTCCCTCCATCTCTTTCTCTCCATCAGACCCTCTCCTCTGCCAGGTCAGACTGCTCCCTCCATCTCTTTCTCTCCATCAGACCCACTCCTTTGCCAGGTCAGACCTCTCCCCCCCATCAGACATCTCCTTTGCCAGGTCAGACCCCCCCCCCCCCCCCCCATCAGACCTCTGCTCTGCCAGGTCAGACCTCTCCCCCCCATCAGACCTCTCCTCTGCCAGGTCAGACCTCCCCCCCCCCCCCATCAGACCTCTCCTCTGCCAGGTCAGACTGCTCTCTCTCTCTCTCTCTCGCTCCAGGTAGGCCAGTTGAGAACTGCGACCAAGATAAAGCAAAGCAGTGTGACACAAACAACACAGAGTTACACGTGGGATAAACAAAAGTACAGTCAATAACACAATAGAAAAATCTATTTCCAGTGTGCGCAAATGAGGTAGAAGGTAAGGCAATAAATAGGCCATAGTAGTGAAGTAATTACAATTTAGCAAATTAACACTGGAGTAGTAGATGTGCAGATGATGATGTGCAAGTAGAAATACTGATGTGCAAAAGAGCAGAAAAGTTAATAAAAACAATATGGGGATGTGGTAGGTAGTTGGATGGGCTATTTACAGATGGGCTGTGTACAGCTGCAGCGATCAGTTAGCTGCTCAGATAGCTGATGCTTAAAACGTCTTATGGGACGTAGAGTCCCACCTGGCCAACATCCGGTGAAATTGCAGAGCGCGAATTTCAAATTACAGAAATATAAATATTTAACATTCGTGTAAATACAAGTATTATACATCAAAATAAAGCTTAACTTCCTGTTAATCCAGCCGCTGTGTCAGATTTCAAAAAGGCTTTACGGCGAAAGCACACCATGTGATTGTCTGAGGACAACGCCCTGCATACAAAAACATGAAAAACATTTTTCAACCAGGCAGGTGTGACACAAAAGTCAGAAATAGCGATATAATAAATGCCTTACCTTTGATCTTCTTCTGTTGGCACTCCGAAAGGTCCCAGTTACATCACAAATGGTCGTTTTGTTCGATAAAGTCCTTCTTTATAGCCATAAAAACTCAGTTTAGCAGGCGCGCTTCAGTCAATAATCCACCGGTTTCCCTCCTTCAAAATGCATACAAAATGAATCCCAAACGTTACCAATAAACTTCTCCAAACAAGTCAAACAACGCTTATAATCAAACCTCAGGTACACTAATACGTAAATAAACGATACAATTTAAGACGGAGAATAGTATGTTCATTACCGGAGATAGACAAAGAACGCGCTTTCACCCACGCGCATGGAAACATTACAGCCAAAATGGAACCACTTAGAAAAACTACAACTTCTAGCTAATTTTTCCAAAAACCAGCCTGACACTCTTTCTACAGACTGTTGACATCTAGTGGAAGCCCTAGGAACTGCAATCTGGGAGGACTTCGCCTCATAATAAACACGAAAGCCATTGGAAACACGAAGGCTGAAATTTTTATTTTTTGGGATGGTTTGTCCTCGGGGTTTCGCCTGCCATATCAGTTCTGTTATAAATCACAGACATCATTTAAACAGTTTTAGAACTGTAGAAGAGTGTTTAGAGTTTTCTATCCAAATCTACCAATTATATGCATATCCTAGCTTCTGGACCTGAGTAACAGGCAGTTGTTTTTGTGTACGCTTTTCATCCGGACGTGAAAATACTGCCCCCTACTCAAGAGAGGATAAAGTTGGTGAGGGAGATATAAGTCTCCAACTTCAGCGATTTTTGCAATTCGTTCCAGTCATTGGCAGCAGAGAACTGGAAGGAAAGGCGGCCAAAGGTGATGTTGGCTTTGGGAATGACCAGTGAGATATACCTGCTGGAGCGTGTTCTACGGGTGGGTGTTGTTATGGTGACCAGTGAGCTGAGATAAGGAGGAGCTTTACCTACCAAAGACTTATAGATGACCTGGAGCCAGTGGGTGGCTCTGGCGACGAATATGTAGCGCGGGCCAACCAACGAGAGCATACAGGTCGCAGTGGTGGGTAGTATATGGGGCTTTGGTGACAAAACAGATGGCACTGTGATAGATTGCATCCAGTTTGCTGAGTAGAGTGTTGGAGGCCATTTTGTAAATGACATCGCCGAAGTAGAGGATAGGTAGGATAGTCAGTTTTATGAGAGTATGTTTGGCAGCGTGAGTGAAGGAGGCTTTGTTGCGAAATAGGAAGCCGATTCTAGATTTAATTTTGGATTGGAGATGAGTCTGGAAAAAGCGTTTACAGTCTAGCCAGACACCTAGGTGTTTGTAGTTGTCCACATATTCTAAGTCAGAACCGTCCAGAGTAGTGATGCTAGTCGGGCGGGCGGGTGCAGGCAGTGATCGGTTGAAGAGCATGCATTTAGTTTTACTAGTGTTTAAGAGCAGTTGGAGGCCACGGAAGGAGTGTTGTATGGCATTGAAGCTCGTTTGGAGGTTTGTTAACAGTGTCCAAAGAAGGGCCAGATGTATACAGAATGGTGTCGTTTGCGTAGAGGTAGATCAGAGAATCACCCGCAGCAAGAGCTGAGAACATCTGAGAACATCATTGATGTATACAGAGAAGAGAGTCAGCCCTAGAATTGAACCCTGTGGCACCCGCATAGAGACTGCTAGGGGTCCGGACAACAGGCCCTCAGATTTGACTCACTGAACTCTATCTGAGAAGTAGTTGATGTACCAGGCGAGGCAGTCAATTGAGAAACCAAGGCGGTTGAGTCTGCCGATAAGAATACGGTGATTGACAGAGTTGAACGCCTTGGCCAGGTCGATGAAGACGGCTGCACAGTACTGTCTTTTATCGATGGCGGTTATGATATCATTTAGGACCTTGAGCGTGACTGAGGTGCACCCGTGACCAGCTCGGAAACCGGATTGCACAGCGGAGAAGGTACGGTGGGATTCGAAATGGTCAGTGATCTGTTTGTTAACTTGGCTTTCGAAGACCTTAAAAGGCAGGGCAGGATGGATATAGGTCTGTAACAGTTTGGGTCTAGAGTGTCACCCCCTTTGAAGAGGGGGATGACCGCGGAAGCTTTACAATCTTTAGGTATCTCTGGCAATAGAAAAGAGAGGTTGAACAGACTGGTTATAGGGGTTGCAACAATGGCGGCGGATAATTTTAGAAAGAGAGGGTCCAGATTATCTAGCCCTGCTGATTTGTATGGGTCCAGATTTTGCCGCTCTTTCAGAACATCTGCTATCTGGATTTGAGTGAGGGAGAAGCTGGGGAGGCTTGGGAAAGTAGCTGCGGGGGGTACGGAGCTGTTGGCCAGGGTTGGGGTAGCCAGGAGGAAAGCATGGCCAGCCATAGAGAAATGCTTATTGAAATTCTCGATTATCGTGGATTTATCTATGGTGACAGTGTTTCCTAGCCTCAGTGCTGTGGGCATCTGGGAGGAGGTGCACTTATTCTCCATGGACTTTAGTGTCTCAAAACTGTTTGGAGTTAGAGCTACAGGATACAAATTTCTGTTTGAAAAGGCTAGCTTTTGCTTTCCTAACTGACTGCGTGTATTGGTTCCTGACTTCCCTGAAAAGTTGCATATCGCCGGGACTATTCGATGCTAGTGCAGTCCGCCGCAGGATGTTTTTGTGCTGGTCAAGGGCAGTCAGGTCTGGAGTGAACCAAGGGCTATATCTGTTCTTAGTTCTACATTTTTTGAAAGGGGCATGCTTATTTAAGATGGTGAGGAAATTACTTTTAAAGAACAACCAGGCATCCTCTACTGACGGGATGAGGTCAATATCCTTCCAGGATACCCGGGCCAGGTCGATTAGAAAGGCCTGCTCACTGGTGTTTTAGGGAGCGTTTGACAGTAATGAGGGCTGGTCGTATGACCGCAGACCCATTACGGATGCAGGCAGTGATCGCTGAGATCCTGATTGAAAACAGCAGAGGTGTATTTGGAGGGCAAGTTGGTCAGGATAATATCTATGAGGGTGCCCATGTTTACGGATTTAGGGTTGTACCTGGTGGGTTCCTTGATAATTTGTTTGAGATTGAGGGCATCTAGCTTAGATTGTAGGACTGCCGGGGTGTTAAGCATATCCCAGTTTAGGTCACCTAACAAAACAAACTCTGAAGCTAGATGGGGGGCAATCAATTCACATATGGTGTCCAGGGCACAGCTGGGAGCTGAGGGGGGTCTATAACAGTCCATGGAGACTGAAGGATGTCCATCCAACATGTTTCCTCCACATTAAGAGTATGGCAGGGACCCTTGTTTAACTGGCATTTACATAAGCAGAAGCTCATGATGGACCATTAATCCATAGAACTTCATAATCTATGATTACATCCTAGATGTATGTCAGACCAACAGAAGCTAAGATGGAGGGAGAATGGCAGCTCTGGACAGTGCCAATTATAGTGTTGCTGTTTAGCTTAGCCAGATGTTTTTGTGATCTCTCTCTACTTCCTTCTCTCTGTAATGTCTTCTCACTACCATGCTGTGAGGACAGGTCTTTCCTTCTCTCTGTCTTCTCACTACCATGCTGTGAGGACAGGTCTTTCCTTCTCTCTGTCTTCTCACTACCATGCTGTGAGGACAGGTCTTTCCTTCTCTCTGTCTTCTCACTACCATGATGTGAGGACAGGTCTTTCCTTTTCTCTGTCTTCTCTCTACCATGCTGTGAGGACAGGTCTTTGCTTCTCTCTGTCTTCTCTCTACCATGCTGTGAGGACAGGTTTTAACTTCTATCTGTCTTCTCTCTGCCATGCTGTGAGGACAGGTCTTTCCTTCTCTCTTCTGTTAGTATGACTCACTAAGAGGTTATAGGAGTTCAGTGCCAGCCAGACTGCGGTGGGCTAATTGAACCCTTCCTAATGAAAAGGCAGACTCATTGAGCTGTCATCTGTCATCCACTACCCTGTGAGCAGCAGCATTCATTAGAGACTCTGCAGTACAAACACAACAACGGTGGGGGAAAACACAGTGAGAGGAGAGAGAGGAGGCTGTATAGTGGCTATGGGAGTATGAGGGAGAGGGGCTGTATAGTGGCTATGGGAGTATGGAGGGAGAGAGGCTGTATAGTGGCTATGGGAGTATGGAGGGAGAGGGGCTGTATAGTGGCTATGGGAGTATGGAGGGAGAGGGGGGCTGTATAGTGGCTATGGGAGTATGAGGGAGAGGGGCTGTATAGTGGCTATGGGAGTATGGAGGGAGAGTGGCTGTATAGTGGCTATGGGAGTATGGAGGGAGAGGAGGCTGTATAGTGGCTATGGGAGTATGAGGGAGAGGAGGGAGGCTGTATAGTAGCTATGGGAGTATGGAGGGAGGCTGTATAGTAGCTATGGCAGTATGGAGGGAGAGGGGGGAGGCTGTATAGTGGCTATGGCAGTATGGAGGGAGAGGGGGGAGGCTGTATAGTGGCTATGGGAGTATGGAGGGTGAGGGGGGAGGCTGTATAGTGGCTATGGGAGTATGGAGAGCAAAGAGGAGAGGAGAGAAGGACTGTGGGAGTATGGAGAGAGAGGAGGAGAGGTGAGGACTGTGGGAGTATGGAGAGAGGCTATATTGTGGCTATGGGAGTATGGAGACCAAAGAGGAGAGGAGAGAAGGACTGGGAGTATGGAGAGAGAGGAGAGGTGAGGACTGTGGGAGTATGGCGGGAGAGGAGGGAGGCTATATTGTGGCTAAATATTGAAGATTCTACCTTTTAAAGAACCTTAATGTGTTGAGTCTGAGCGAGAGAGCCTGTACAGTGGCTATGGGAGTGTGAAGCAGATACGTTTGCATAATGTGTTCATGGTGTTTATGGATGTTGTGTGTCTGTCTCTGTGGTTCCGGAATGGTACTGAGCTATAGGGGTTCTAGAGTTGATATGTTGTGTATCCAGGGAGATGGTACTGACTATAGGTGTCTATGAGTTGAGTACGTTGTGTTCCAGAATGGTACTGACTATAGTGTTCTAGAGTTGAGTATGTTGTGTTCTGTCTCTGTGTTCCAGAATGGTACTGACTATGAGGTTCTAGAGGTTGTATATGTTGTGTTCTGTGTTCCAGAATGGTACTGACTATAGGTTCTAGAGTTGATACGTTGTGTTCTGTGTTCCAGAATGGTACTGTACTAGTAGGTTCTAGGAGTATGATATGTTGTGGTTCTGTCTCTGTGTTCCAGAATGGTACTGACTATAGGTTCTAGAGTTGATATGTTGTGTTCCAGAATGGTACTGACTATAGGTTCTAGAGTTGATACGTTGTGTTCCAGAATGGTACTGACTATAGGTTCTAGAGTTGATATGTTGTGTTCTGTCTCTGTGTTCCAGAATGGTACTGACTATAGGTTCTAGAGTTGATACATTGTGTTCCAGAATGGTACTGACTATAGGTTCTAGGAGTTGATACATTGTGTTCCAGAATGGTACTGACTATAGGTTCTAGAGTTGATATGTTGTGTTCTGTCTCTGTGTTCCAGAATGGTACTGACTATAGGTTCTAGAGTTGATACGTTGTGTTCCAGAATGGTACTGACTATAGGTTCTAGAGTTGATACGTTGTGTTCCAGAATGGTACTGACTATAGGTTCTAGAGTTGATATGTTGTGTTCTGTCTCTGTGTTCCAGAATGGTACTGACTATAGGTTCTAGAGTTGATATGTTGTGTTCCAGAATGGTACTGACTATAGGTTCTAGAGTTGATACGTTGTGTTCTGTGTTCCAGAATGGTACTGACTATAGGTTCTAGAGTTGATACGTTGTGTTCTGTCTCTGTGTTCCAGAATGGTACTGACTATAGGTTCTAGAGTTGATATGTTGTGTTCCAGAATGGTACTGACTATAGGTTCTAGAGTTGATATGTTGTGTTCTGTGTTCCAGAATGGTACTGACTATAGGTTCTAGAGTTGATATGTTGTGTTCTGTCTCTGTGTTCCAGAATGGTACTGACTATAGGTTCTAGAGTTGATATGTTGTGTTCCAGAATGGTACTGACTATAGGTTCTAGAGTTGATACGTTGTGTTCTGTGTTCCAGAATGGTACTGACTATAGGTTCTAGAGATGATATGTTGTGTTCTGTCTCTGTGTTCCAGAATGGTACTGACTATAGGTTCTAGAGTTGATACGTTGTGTTCCAGAATGGTACTGACTATAGGTTCTAGAGTTGATATGTTGTGTTCTGTCTCTGTGTTCCAGAATGGTACTGACTATAGGTTCTAGAGTTGATACGTTGTGTTCTGTGTTCCAGAATGGTACTGACTATAGGTTCTAGAGTTGATATGTTGTGTTCTGTGTTCCAGAATGGTACTGACTATAGGTTCTAGAGTTGATATGTTGTGTTCTGTCTCTGTGTTCCAGAATGGTACTGACTATAGGTTCTAGAGTTGATACGTTGTGTTCTGTCTCTGTTCCAGAATGGTACTGACTATAGGTTCTAGAGTTGATACGTTGTGTTCTGTGTTCCAGAATGGTACTGACTATAGGTTCTAGAGTTGATACGTTGTGTTCCAGAATGGTACTGACTATAGGTTCTAGAGTTGATATGTTGTGTTCCAGAATGGTACTGACTATAGGTTCTAGAGTTGATATGTTGTGTTCCAGAATGGTACTGACTATAGGTTCTAGAGTTGATACGTTGTGTTCTGTGTTCCAGAATGGTACTGACTATAGGTTCTAGAGTTGATATGTTGTGTTCTGTCTCTGTGTTCCAGAATGGTACTGACTATAGGTTCTAGAGTTGATATGTTGTGTTCTGTCTCTGTGTTCCAGAATGGTACTGACTATAGGTTCTAGAGTTGATATGTTGTGTTCTGTCTCTGTGTTCCAGAATGGTACTGACTATAGGTTCTAGAGTTGATATGTTGTGTTCCAGAATGGTACTGACTATAGGTTCTAGAGTTGATACGTTGTGTTCTGTGTTCCAGAATGGTACTGACTATAGGTTCTAGAGTTGATACGTTGTGTTCTGTGTTCCAGAATGGTACTGACTATAGGTTCTAGAGTTGATATGTTGTGTTCCAGAATGGTACTGACTATAGGTTCTAGAGTTGATATGTTGTGTTCCAGAATGGTACTGACTATAGGTTCTAGAGTTGATATGTTGTGTTCCAGAATGGTACTGACTATAGGTTCTAGAGTTGATATGTTGTGTTCCAGAATGGTACTGACTATAGGTTCTAGAGTTGATACGTTGTGTTCTGTCTCTGTGTTCCAGAATGGTACTGACTATAGGTTCTAGAGTTGATACGTTGTGTTCTGTGTTCCAGAATGGTACTGACTATAGGTTCTAGAGTTGATACGTTGTGTTCTGTGTTCCCAGAATGGTACTGACTATAGGTTCTAGAGTTGATACGTTGTGTTCCAGAATGGTACTGACTATATGTTGTAGAGTTGATACGTTGTGTTCTGTGTTCCAGAATGGTACTGACTATAGGTTGTAGAGTTGATATGTTGTGTTCTGTCTCTGTGTTCCAGAATGGTACTGACTATAGGTTCTAGAGTTGATACGTTGTGTTCTGTGTTCCAGAATGGTACTGACTATAGGTTCTAGAGTTGATACGTTGTGTTCTGTGTTCCAGAATGGTACTGACTATAGGTTCTAGAGTTGATATGTTGTGTTCTGTCTCTGTGTTCCAGAATGGTACTGACTATAGGTTCTAGAGTTGATACGTTGTGTTCCAGAATGGTACTGACTATAGGTTCTAGAGTTGATACGTTGTGTTCGGTCTCTGTGTTCCAGAATGGTACTGACTATAGGTTCTAGAGTTGATACGTTGTGTTCTGTCGCTGTGTTCCAGAATGGCACTGACTATGGCTTCCTGGTGCGTCAGAACTCAGAGCTGCTGCGAGCTCTGGATGAGATGGAGAAGACCTGCAACCACCTGAGAGAGGAGAACGGCCTGCTGGTAAAACACTGTTAACTCTATGGAGGGGCTAGACTAGACTAAGACTGGACTAACTGGCGACAGGAGGGAGCTAGAGGCCTGGACTACACTACTCTACTGAGTTTAGGACACAGGGCAATTCCACAATGCTGAGACTCACATTATTCACATTAAGGCCAGGTACCAAGTGGTGAAATGGTATTTTTGCATCTCCCTATCAATTGTGATATTTTAGTCCATTAATATTAGAAAATGTTAAAAAAGTGTATTTTTATTGCCGATTTTGTGCATTTTTCAGAGTGCCATCGGGTAGCTTGATTTCAGATGTGTTCATGTAATCAGATTATTAGGGAAATCGTTCTTCTTGCACAGCATGTAGGATAAATGTTTAAATCAAACAATTATATTAATCTAACTATTCATAATTGTATTATTGTTTATTATAATATTATCGTATTATTGACTGCGTACTCAGTGCCGGCTGTGTTCATATTGGTCAATTACCATCAGGTAACTCACCAGCCCCACACGTAACACCACCTCCAGATGTAACACCAGCGTAACACCAGCCCCACGCGATAAGGCAACAAATAATCTGAAACTGCTAGAACTTTGTCAGAGCCTACGACCGCATGTAGAAGACCTAGACCTTGTCACACTGAACCAGCCAAGTAGTGGTACTGAACCAGCAGACCTAGACCTTGTCACACTGAATGAGCCAAGACGTAGTGGTACTGAACCAGCAGACCTAGACCTTGTCACACTGAACGAGCCAAGACGTAGTGGTACTGAACCAGCAGACCTAGACCCTGTCTCACTGAACCAGCCAAGACGTAGTGGTACTGAACCAACAGACCTAGACCCTGTCACACTGAACGAGCCAAGACGTAGTGGTACTGAACCAGCAGACCTAGACCCTGTCACACTGAACGAGCCAAGACGTAGTGGTACTGAACCAGCAGACCTAGACCCTTTCACACTGAACGAGCCAAGACGTAGTGGTACTGAACCAGCAGACCTAGACCCTGTCACACTGAACGAGCCAAGACATAGTGGTACTGAACCAGCAGACCTAGACCCTGTCACACTGAACGAGCCAAGACGTAGTGGTACTGAACCAGCAGACCTAGACCCTGTCACACTGAACCAGCCAAGACGTAGTGGTACTGAATCAGCAGACCTAGACCCGTCACACTGAACGAGCCAAGATGTAGTGGTACTGAACCAGCAGACCTAGACCCCGTCACACTGAACGAGCCAAGACGTAGTGGTACTGAACCAGCAGACCTAGACCCTGTCACACTGAACGAGCCAAGACGTAGTGGTACTGAACCAGCAGACCTAAACCCTGTCACACTGAACGAGCCAAGACGTAGTGGTACTGAACCAGCAGACCTAGACCCTGTCACACTGAACGAGCCAAGACGTAGTGGTACTGAACCAGCAGACCTAGACCCTGTCACACTGAACGAGCCAAGATGTAGTGGTACTGAACCAGCAGACCTAGACCCTGTCACACTGAACGAGCCAAGATGTAGTGGTACTGAACCAGCAGACCTAGACCCCGTCACACTGAACGAACCAAGACCTAGTGGTACTGAATCAGCAGACCTAGACCCTGTCACACTGAACGAGCCAAGACGTAGTGGTACTGAACCAGCAGACCTAGACCCCGTCACACTGAACGAGCCAAGACGTAGTGGTACTGAACCAGCAGACCTAGACCCTGTCACACTGAACGAGCCAAGATGTAGTGGTACTGAACCAGCAGACCTAGACCCCGTCACACTGAACGAGCCAAGACGTAGTGGTACTGAACCAGCAGACCTAGACCCTGTCACACTGAACGAGCCAAGACGTAGTGGTACTGAACCAGCAGACCTAAACCCTGTCACACTGAACGAGCCAAGATGTAGTGGTACTGAATCAGCAGACCTAGACCCTGTCTCACTGAACCAGCCAAGACGTAATGGTACTGAATCAGCAGACCTAGACCCTGTCTCACTGAACCAGCCAAGACGTAGTGGTACTGAACCAGCAGACCTAGACCCTGTCACACTGAACCAGCCAAGACGTAGTGGTACTGAATCAGCAGACCTAGACCCTGTCTCACTGAACGAGCCAAGACGAAGTGGTACTGAATCAGCAGACCTAGACCCTTTCACACTGAACGAGCCAAGACGTAGTGGTACTGAACCAGCAGACCTAGACCCTGTCACACTGAACGAGCCAAGACGTAGTGGTACTGAACCAGCAGACCTAGACCCTGTCACACTGAACGAGCCAATACGTAGTGGTACTGAACCAGCAGACCTAGACCCTGTCACACTGAACGAGCCAAGACGTAGTGGTACTGAACCAGCAGACCTAGACCCTGTCACACTGAACGAGCCAAGACGTAGTGGTACTGAACCAGCAGACCTAGACCCTGTCACACTGAACGAGCCAAGACGTAGTGGTACTGAACCAGCAGACCTAGACCCTGTCACACTGAACGAGCCAAGATGTAGTGGTACTGAACCAGCAGACCTAGACCCCGTCACACTGAACGAGCCAAGACGTAGTGGTACTGAACCAGCAGACCTAGACCCCGTCACACTGAACGAGCCAAGACGTAGTGGTACTGAATCAGCAGACCTAGACCCTGTCTCACTGAACGAGCCAAGACGTAGTGGTACTGAACCAGCAGACCTAAACCCTGTCACACTGAACGAGCCAAGATGTAGTGGTACTGAATCAGCAGACCTAGACCCTGTCTCACTGAACAAGCCAAGACGTAATGGTACTGAATCAGCAGACCTAGACCCTGTCTCACTGAACCAGCCAAGACGTAGTGGTACTGAACCAGCAGACCTAGACCCTGTCACACTGAACCAGCCAAGACGTAGTGGTACTGAATCAGCAGACCTAGACCCTGTCTCACTGAACGAGCCAAGACGAAGTGGTACTGAATCAGCAGACCTAGACCCTTTCACACTGAACGAGCCAAGACGTAGTGGTACTGAACCAGCAGACCTAGACCCTGTCACACTGAACGAGCCAAGACGTAGTGGTACTGAACCAGCAGACCTAGACCCTGTCACACTGAACGAGCCAAGACGTAGTGGTACTGAACCAGCAGACCTAGACCCTGTCACACTGAACGAGCCAAGACGTAGTGGTACTGAACCAGCAGACCTAGACCCTGTCACACTGAACGAGCCAAGACGTAGTGGTACTGAACCAGCAGACCTAGACCCTGTCACACTGAACGAGCCAAGACGTCCGACAATCCTTTACGACCAAGGAATTTGCCCACAACCTGGATATTTTGTCTGGGATGTCAAAATAATGGCCTAAAACTGCTAAATTTGTACAAAGTCTGCAAAGGCCTTTAGATACAGTGCGTTCGGAAAGTATTCAGACCCCTCAACTCTTTCCACATTTTGTTACATTACAACCTTATTCTAAAATCGACTAAAATAAAACAATTTCCTCAGCAATCTACACACAATACCCCATAATGACAAAGCAAAAACAGGTTTTTAGAAATGTTAACAAATTTATAAAAACTAAAAAAATACCTTATTTACATAAGTATTCAGATCCGTTGCTATGAGACTTGAAATTGAGCTCAGGTGCATCCTGTTTCCATTGATTATCGTTGAGTTGTTTCTACAACTTGATTGGAGTCCACGTCTGGTAAATTTAATTGATTGGACATGATTTGTAAAGGCACACACTTGTCTATATAAGGTCTCACAGTTGACAGTGCATGTCAGAGCAACAACAAAAAAAGCCAAGAAGAGTCTTCCTAGAGCTGGCCAAACTGAGCAATCGGGGGAGAAGGGCCTTGGTCAGGGAGGGGACCAAGAACCCGATGGTCACTCTGACAGAGCTCTAGAGTTCCTCTATGGAGCTGGGAGAACCTTCCAGAAGGCCACAACCATCTGTGCAGCACTACACCAATTAAGCCTTTATGGTACAATGGCCAGACGGAAGCCATTCCTCAGTAAAAGGCACATGGCAGCCCACTTGGTGTTTGCCAAAAGGCACCGAAAGGACTCTCAGACCAAGAGAAGCAAGAGTCTCTGGTCTGATGAATCCAAGATTGAATTCTTTGGCCTGAATGCTAAGCGCCACGTCTGGAGGAAACCTGGCACCATCCCTACAGTGAAGCATGGTGGTGGCAGCATCATGCTGTGGGGATGTTTTTCAGTGGCAGGGACTGGGAGACGAGTCAGGATCGAGGCAAAGATGAACGGAGCAAAGTACAGAGAGATCCTTGATGAAAACCTGCTTCAGAGTGTGCAGGACCTCAGACTGGGGGGGAAGGTTCACCTTCCAACAGAACAACGACCCTAAGCACACAGCCAAGACAATGCAGGAGTGGCTTCGGGACAAGTCTCTGAACGTGCTTGAGTGGCCCAGCCAGAGCCCGGACTTGAACCCGATCGAACATCTCTGGAGAGACCTGAAAATAGCTGTGCAGCAACGCTCCCCATACAACCTGACAGAGCTTGAGAGGATCTGCAGAGAAGAATGGGAGAAACTCCCCAAATACAGGTGTGGTAAGCTTGTAACGTCATACCCAAGAAGATTCGAGGCTGTAATTGCTGCCAAAGGTGCTTCAACAAAGTACTGAGTAAAGGGTCTGAAAATGTATGTCAGTTTGATATTTCATTATATTTTTTATTATTATAAATTAACAATGTCTAAACCTGTTTCTGCTTTGTCGTTATACTGCATTGTGTGTAGATTGATGAGGGAAAAAACGTTTTAATCAATTTTAGAATAAGACTGTAACCTAACAAAATGTGGAAAAGGTCAAGGGGTCTGAATACTTTCCAAATGCACTGTATTTTCTCCCAGAGGGAATTGTTGTTATGTTAACTTCATTTTTAAATTTCAAGATAACTTATTTAGGGGGGAAAATGCCGCCAAAAAATGTATTTAGTACTTGACAGATAGAAAGATGAAAATAGTAATTATCCACAATCTGCTCTGGACAAGTCTGGTCCTGCATGTCTTAACAAAATTAAATTAAAATATTCACTTTAGCCGGTGTTAGGAAAAATGTATTTGCATAGTATGCAAATATGCACATACTTAATTAATGACATATCGCTTCATTTGTACATTTAAAAAATGAACTGTTTCTACAAAAAAAATAAGTATATTTGTGTCTACATTCAACTGGTAAAAGTTGATTGTGATCTGATTAAGTGGAACATAAATCCCTAATAGGGTGTGTTGCCTGGCCTTAAAATGTATGTCAAGCAAAAAAACAATGATTGCAAACCATAACTCTATGCTCAAGGACTACTTTTAACAACTTCCACTGAACATTTTACAATAGCACATTTACTTGAACAGTGCAGATGCAAAGTTTGTTAACAGAATGACGGCACAAACCGCCTTTCAGTTACCAAACTTTGAGCTCTTTTTGTCAAATGTTCTGTGGAAGTAGAGTTGTATGGCTTGTTTAACATTGTAATCGTTGTTTTTTTGTTTGACACACATTTTAAAGGGAACGATGGTAATCTCAGCGTCACTCTGTTACAGTGGAATTTGCCCTCACAAAAGACCAAGTTCCAAGGGTCTTGGGAAAAAGTTCCCAGAGCCGTGGAGTAGACTTAAAACCAGAACTAGCTTTTGTCTTTGTCTTTTGAGCCCCTCTCTTTAGTTTTAGCTACTGTACTATTTTGGTCCTGTTCTCACAACACCTGTCCTGTCCTGGCTGTGTCAGTCAGAGCTGCAGGCCTGTGGAGGAGGGTTTTGATATATCTCTCTCACGCGGTGTTGGTGGCACCTTAATTGGGGAGGACGGGCTCCTGGTAACAGCTGGAGCAGAATAGATGGAATGGTCTCAAATACACCAAACACGTGGTTTCCATGGTTTCCATGTGTTTGATGCCGTTCATTTTCGCTCCGTTCCAGCCATTACTATGAGCCGTCCTCCCCTCAGCAGCCTCCTCTGATCTCTCTCTTTATCCTTCTCTCGCTGCAGCGTAAGAGCAGCGCCCCAGAGACGGAGGAGAAGGTGAAGCGTCTGAGGAGGAAGAACATAGAGCTGGCTGTCATCGCTAGGAGGCTGGAGGACAGAGCACACAAACTACAGGAGGCTAACCTCAAAGTGGTACACTACACCTACTCTACAGATATAGACTCTAGTGTCTTACTCTTTACACATACAGTCTAGCCCAGTGGTCACCAACCTTTTCTGAGGCAAGGTCCCTTTCACAGTCAAAAAGCAAGCTGAGATCTACTGCTCAGATTTTACATTAACCCACACAAACAGTTTTGTAGGAATAAGGTTTGGGCAGTAGGCCTAATATATTATCACAGCATATTGGCTATATGATTGGCCTGCCAATATTGTTAATCAGACCATATTATATTTCAAAACTCGAGCTTTGATAACAAAATAGATCAGTTGGTTTAGCACTTTAGCACACTGTGGAGCATGAATTGAAATAATTAGCTTTTTTATTTTACTGGACTGGTGTTACCAGCATCTGATGGTCAACGAGGTCAAATCACGACGTCAGTGATCTTCAGGTCGAAAAGTCGGAGCTCTAGGAAGATGCCCGAGTTTCCTACTTTTCCCAACCGCCTCTCACGGTCCCTGCTCTCTCCTTCCTTTCCTCCGGTGAGGGTGAGACTGACCAGAGAGAGGGGAAACCGTCTTCCACCTGATGGTGAAACTCGAGTCGCACCACATCTGCCTCATGTACAAATTCATGTTGTTCCTGTGACCAGAGAAAGTTAAATATTCCTTAATATTAAAATCGACACGACGAGCTGCTAATAATAATAATAAAACGCAAGGCTATCGATACTTGGCTACTCATTCATTGCAGCTGCAGCCCGAGCGGAAGTACAGAGAAGCCATTTTGTAATAGTGTTGAATAAAAACAGTGACCGTGCTGAATATAAACTTAAACACTCATAAAAACAGCAGCTCTTTACTGTATTTGTTGACAGTCTCTCTGTTGTCATGGTTTTAAAAGTGATAAAATCTTACGTAGACTAGTAGCCTATTAAACTTGTCTGTGGCCAGGGTCATGGAAGCTCGGTAGCCACGTTGATTTGAGCTATCCGATTGGGCAGAGCAGTAGGTGCACTCGATTTAGTCACATATTTGCAGGTCCACCAGGTAGGCGGTGAGTTTGTCTCATAGGAACACTTTGCTTACCCGGAGCGCAGGACTTTTGAATCAAGTGCACCTACAGGCAACGGCTCAACACGATTTTAAAAAAGGAGCGCAAGCCTTTATTGTTCGTTGGCTTTTCTACAGAAATATCGCGAACGACCGGTTGGCGACCACTGGTCTAGACTCTAGTGCCTTACTCTTTACACATATCGTCTAAACTATACCTCAGTGGTACATACAGAGACTCTGCCTATCACTGTTTACAGATACCTCAAACTGGTACACAATGCCTATTACCCCGAGCTGACAAGGTAAAAATCTGTCGTTCTGCCCCTGAACAAGGCAGTTAACCTACTGTTCCTAGGCAGTTGTAAATAAGAATTTGTACTTAACACTTGTTAAGGCTAGGCGTCCCGCTAGCGGGACACCTGTCGACAGCATCCGGTGAAATTGGAGTACCTGAAATTCAAATAAATAATCTTATATCGGTTAAAAGCTTAAATTCCTGCATTGGACTGCATTGTCCGATTTACAATAGGCTTTACAGCGAAAGCATACCATGCGATTGTTTGAGGACAGCGCCCCACATCAAAATATTTTTCAACCAGCACAGGCTTCATAAAATCACAAATAGCGAAGAAATAATCAATTACTTTTTGAAAATCTTCCTCTGTTTGCAATCCCAAGGGTCCCAGCTACAACATGAATGGTCGTTTTGTTAGATAAAATCCTTCTTTATATCCCAAAAAGTCAGTTTAGTTGGCGCCATCGATTTCAGTAATCCACTCATTCAACATGCAGACAAAGGAATCCAAAAAGCTACCGCTAAACTTTGTTCAAACAAGTCAAACTATGTTTCTATTTAATCCTCGGGTATACTAAAATGTAAATAAAATATAATATTTCATACGTAAAGAAGTATGTTCAATAGAAAAGTAAAATTAACAAGTGCGCACCCTAAGACTGATTTTCCACTGTGACTCTTTGTACCAAAACTCCAAATTCTTCCTCGTTTTGGAAGAAACAAGCCTGAAACCTTGAAGAAAGACTGTTGACATCTAGTGGAAGCCATAGAAATTGCAATCTGTGAGCTGGAATTGCATAGGACCCATAGCTTTCCATTATAAGAGCCTGGGACCTAAACATTTTTTATTCCGGTTGGTTTTTCTTTGAATTTTCTCCTACCATATCAATTGTGTTATAGTCTCATACATTATTTTAACATTTCTACAAACTTCAAAGTGTTTTCTATCCAATGATACCAATTATATGCATATCCTGGCTTCTGGGCCTGAGTAACAGGCAGTTTACTTTGGGCACGTCAGTCAGGCAGAAATTCTGAATTGTGAAAAAAGGACCCTTGCCTAGTTAAATAAAGGTAAAATAAATTACATTTACAGATACCTGAAACGGGTACACACGGACTATTACCGTTTACAGATATATCTAGTGCCTTACTGCAAGGCTTAGCCTCTTCACAGTTCTCACTGCTCTACAGACTTGGCCTCAAATAGTAGTTGTTTTCTTACAAACACTTTGAGCTATGCTTCACTGAGTTGCCTGGCACATTGGAACCAATGGAATAGTTCCAAAAGTGCAAACCCTGCACCAGAAAGGCTCATAGAAACGGTATAAGAAAACAATACAAGCGCTGCTTGCCACTGCTCTGCACCAATGATGGAAGAGCGTGGCTGCTTGAAGAACCCAGCTCTGCTTGCCACTGCTCTGCACCAATGATGGAAGGGCGTGACTGCTTGAAGAACCCAGCTCTGCTTGCCACTGCTCTGCACCAATGATGGAAGGGCGTGACTGCTTGAAAGAAAAGACAAACACTGTTCCTGCTAGTATCACTGTTTTTCTTAAAGCTTACGTGTCCACTGTCTTGGCCTTTGTCAGAGGGCATGACTCCTTAACAAGCGACAACATCCAAATCAAATCACTGTAATGAGCAGCACTGAATGGGTCATTGAGTGATGAATTGCGGTCATTGTTTGAGAATACTAGTGCCCCTAAACAGTAAATGGAGTCATTATGATCGGTTATGAAGAATAATGAAATGTGTTTTGTGGCATTGCTGTCCAGGTGGATAGTTTAGGTATTATAGCAGTAGCCAGTTATAACATTGTCAAATTCTCTGCTCATCTTTAGATTGTGATGTTCTTAAAGAGAAATAGAAAAGGTTAAATACGTAGTAGGCCTTACCTTGTGGAAGCAGTATTCAACTCTACGGGTCAACTCTCTGGGCTGATCAGCCACTCCCTTCCCCCTCCCTCCACCAGGTCTGGGCTGATCAGCCACTCCCTTCCCCCTCCCTCCACCAGGTCTGGGCTGATCAGCCACCCCCTTCCCCCTCCCTCCACCAGGTCTGGGCTGATCAGCCACTCCCTTCCCCCTCCCTCCACCAGGTCTGGGCTGATCAGCCACTCACTTCCCCCTCCCTCCACCAGGTCTGGGCTGATCAGCCACTCCCTTCCCCCTCCCTCCACCAGGTCTGGGCTGATCAGCCACTCCCTTCCCCCTCCCTCCACCAGGTCTGGGCTGATCAGCCACTCCCTTCCCCCTCCCTCCACCAGGTCTGGGCTGATCAGCCACTCCCTTCCCCCTCCCTCGACCAGGTCTGGGCTGATCAGCCACTCCCTTCCCCCTCCCTCCACCAGGTCTGGGCTGATCAGCCACTCCCTTCCCCCTCCCTCCACCAGGTCTGGGCTGATCAGCCACTCCCTCCCCCCCCCCTCCACCAGGTCTGGGCTGATCAGCCACTCCCTTCCCCCTCCCTCCACCAGGTCTGGGCTGATCAGCCACATTAGTACAACCTCCTGTCTCTATCCAGGCCACCAGGCCCACCACCAGCCCATTGGCTGCCACAGTATTCCACACAGCACCTGTTCACCATCCTGAGAAATACCCTCTCCCTCTCTATAGCCCTCTTTCTCTTTCTTCCTCTCTCTCGCTCTCTCCCTCATTCTTTCTCCCCTTATCTCTCTCTTCCCCCACCCCTTTCTCCTTTTCCTAGAGCAGCACAGCACAATCAATAGTAAAGCCTCAGCCATCAAATGAGAAGCACGACAGACCTTTCAGAGTGCCATTTCTTCTTCTATTGTAATTGACTTTTGAACAGGGCTGACCTAAATGTTATTTATAGACTGTCTTTGAAAAAACACTTTGAAATGACAGTTACGTGCTGAGCTATCCGGCTCCGCAACGCACGTCTGCGTGCTAATGTTGATTTTGTCTATCTCCATCAGACACGTTCATGGTTAAAATACCAAAACCAACTATCTTAATTTGAGGACAGGTCGAAACACATGAAACATTCATGGATATCTGGCTAGCTTTCTGTTGCTAGCTAATTTGTCCCCGAGACATAGCCGTGGGAAGTAGGGGTGCTGAAGCACCCCCTAAAAAATATATATATAGTACCAGTCAAAAGTTTGGAGACACCTACTCATTCAAGGGTTTTTCTTTATTTTTACAACAAAATTTAAATTGTAGAATAATAGTGAATACATCAAAACTATTAAATAACCAATATGTAGTAACTAAAAAAGTGTTAAACAAATCAAAATGTATTTTATATTTGAGATTCTTCAAAGTAGCCACACTTTGCCTTGACAGCTTTGCACACTCCTGGCATTCTCTCAACCAGCATTACCTGGAATGCTTTTCCAACAAACTTAAAGGAGTTCCCACATATGCTGAGCACTTGTTTGATGCTTTTCCTTCACTCTGCTGTCTGACATATCTCAAACCATCTCAATTTGGTTGAGGTCGGGTGATTGTGAAGGCCAGGTCATCTGATGCAGCACTCCATCACTTCCTTCTTGGTCAAATAGCCCTTACACAGCCTGGAGGTGTGTTGGGTCATTGTCCTGTTGAAAAATAAATTATAGTCTTTGCAGAAATTCAACCACGAAGGCCTGATTCACGCAGTCTCCTCTGAACAGTTGATGTTGAGATGTGTCTGTTACTTTAACTCTTATTTGGCATTTATTTGGCTGCAATTTCGAGGTTAGTAACTCTAATGAACTTATCTTCTGCAGCAGAAGTAACTCTGGGTCTTCCATTCCTGTGGTGGTCCTCATGAGAACCAGTTTCATCATAGTGCTTGATGGTTTTTGCAATTTCACTTGAAGAAACTTTAGAAGTTCTTGAAATTTTACGGATTGACTGACCTTCTTGTCTTAAAGTAATGATGGACTGTCATTTCTCTTCGCTTATTTGAGCTGTTCTTGCCATAATATGGACTAGGTCTTTTACCAAATAGGGCTATCTTCTGTATACCACCCCTACCTAGTCACAACACAACTGATTGGCTCAAACGCATAAAGAAGGAAAGAAATTCCACAAATTAACTTTTAACAAGGCACACCTGTTAATTGAAATACATTCCAGGTGGCTAACTCATGAAGCTGGTTGAGAGAATGCCAAGAGTGTGCAAAGCTGTCATCAAGGCAAAGGATGGCTACTTTGAAGAATCTAAAATCTAAAACATATTTTGATTTGTTTAACACTTTCTTGGTTACTACATGATTCCATATGTGTTATTTCATAGTTTTGATGTCTTCACTATTATTCTACAATGTAGAAAATAGTTTTTTTTTTATAAACTTGAATGAGTAGGTGTGTCTAAGCTTTTGACTGGTACTGTATATATTTCACAAAAGTAGTTCACTGGGCCTTTAATAGTCCCGTATTAGAGGAAAAAATAATAATTTTGATTTTTGAGATTTTTTGAGACTGACTTGCATGAATGAGTTGCCTACAGGGAATAGCCAGGTTCAAACATATAATACTTCCTGAAAGGGTCAAGGGTTATAAGTCCACTATATAACATGAGAACACGACCAGTCAGAACTGGGGTATTTGTGACGAACAGTCCTTCTTTGTGTTGACCCTTAACCTCTAACCCTTCCCGTCTGTCTAGGTGAACGCCCCAGCTCCGGTGGAGCAGTACAAGCGGGCGTTTGCCCGTCAACGAGCCCGTGACCTGGCGCAGCACGCAGACACATTACTCTCCAAGGACAAGGAGATCGCCGCCCTGCAGCAGGAGTGTAGGGAGCTGGAGACACGCTTGGGCACAGCCAAGGTACCCAATACCATATCCCAGCAGCAGCCAATTCAGCCCCTGAACACGGTCTTACAATAACAACCTAGAGTTCGTGTTTTAGATGGACTACTTTGCAGACGGACCGTACATAATCACTGATCTAAAAAATCCCCTTTGCATCTCAAATAACTAGTCACTCGTTATGTCACTAATTGGTGATTCTGCTCCTCTCCTTGATTCAAACTGATCCAAAGCACTGAACATTTCAATAAGAACCCTATTATCTAAAGAGGAGCAGTCTGCCCACTGAAGGTTCACTGTATCATCCATTGTAGTCAGTCCTATTCACCAACCTCATCAAAGGTCTATAATGCCTCCGTTCTGCCCTCTGCTGGGCTGGATAAACCCTCTCTAAGCCTGAACTAGTGACCGGACTGTACTGATGCACATGTGTAGATAGATGTCAGTGGTGAGAAGAGGGAGGTTGTAAATGCCTATTTTTAATATTATTCCTCTCTTTGACTGTGACTAAGATCACATTTTCCTGGAATACACATCTGCTGAGAGTATTATCCCAGGGTGAACTGAGTTGATGATAGGTCGTTTTATCCAGCAGTAATGTATATTAGCCTGTGAAGCAGTTGTTGTGGGGGTAATACTTCCTGTAGATATTTAGTCCTGGAAAATGTGATCTTAGTCACAGATGGGCAAAGAGAGGAATAATTAAAAAATAAACATTTACAACCTCCCTTTGCACAAGGGCTCAACGGCAAACAATGTTATCTAGGATTTGCCAGCTCACTTCCCGCCAGAACCTGAGTGAACAAATAACACAACAATTTAAAAAAAAAAAAATTTAATGAATTAATTATTTTAGAAACAAAGTTATGCAACACCCAATGCCACTGTGTGAAAAAGTTATTTCCCACTTATACTCAATAACATGTCGTCAAAAAAAGTTATACTTTTGACTCATCTCTTCATGGAACATTCTTCCAAGAGTCTTGATGATCATCCAGATGCTTTTTTGGCAAATTAGAGTCAACTTTTTGGATGACATGGGTCCCATTATGTCTGATGAAAACCAAACACTGCATTCCACAGTAAGAACCTCATACTAACGGGTCAAGCATGGTGGTGGTAGTGTGTTGGTTTGGGGATGCTTTGCTGCCTCAGGAACTGGACGACTTCTGCTCTGTATCAGACAATTCTACAGGAGAATGTCAGGCCGTCTGTCTGTGAGCTGAAGCCCAGCTGGGTCACGCACGCAGCACGAGAATTATCCAAAACACACAACCAAGTCTACGTGGAAATGGCTAAAAAGCAACACATTTGACATTTTTTGAAATGGCCTCGTCAAAGTCCAGACCTAATCCCATTTGAGATGTTGTGACAGGACTTTAAACAAGCATTTCATGTTTGAAAACCCACAAATGGCGCTGAGTTAGAACAGTTCTAACTCAGCGAAGAGTGGGACAAAATTCCTCCACGCGGAAGTGAGAGACTGATCAACAACTACAGGAATTGTTTGGTTGGAGTCATTGCAGCGAAAGGCGGCACAACCAGTTATTGAGTTTTACGGAGGCAATTATACTTTTACACAGGGGAATTGGGTGTTGCATTACTTTGTTCATGAAATAAATTATATTAGTATGTAATTGTTGTGTTATTTATCCTTTATCTAATATTAGGTTTTGGATTGAAGATCTGAATAACATTCAGTGTCAAAAATATGCAAAAATAGAGAAATTTTGATAGGGAGGGGGCAAATATGTATTTATTGTATGTTGAAATATCTTTGACCTCTGTGTGTTGCAGGGCTCCCCAGTCCCGTCTTGCGTGGTGGAGTTTGAGAGGCTGCTAAGGGAGTCCCAGAAGGAGGTGCTGAGGCTCCAGAGGCAACTGTCAATCTCCTCCTCCAGAGTCACCTCCTCCAGAGTCACCTTCCCTAAAGACATCTCCTGTAAAGACATCTCCTCCAGAGTCACCTTCCCTAAAGACACCTCCTGTAAAGACACCTCCTGTAAAGACACCTCCTGTAAAGACACCTCCTGTAAAGACACCTCCTGTAAAGACACCTCCTCCAGAGTTACCTCCTGTAAAGACACCTCCTCCAGAGTCACCTCCCCTAAAGACACCTCCTGTAAAGACACCTCCTCCAGAGTCACCTTCCCTAAAGACTTCTCCTGTAAAGACACCTCCTGTAAAGACATCTCCTCCAGAGTCACCTCCCCTAAAGACACCTCCTGTAAAGACACCTCCTGTAAAGACATCTCCTCCAGAGTCACCTCCCCTAAAGACACCTCCTGTAAAGACACCTCCTCTAAAGACGCCTGTTGCAGAGTCACCTCCTGTAAAGACCCCTCCGGCAGGAAACACAACGGACACGAAAGGCCCTGCATAACAAAGGAGGAAAGGGAGGAGAAGGTAAGAAAGGAGTGTAGCTATTTTCTCTCTCTCAGCCATAGGCTGCTCCGACCAGCTCCAACATGAACCCCTGGCTTTCTCTCAGCCATAGGCTGCTCTGCCCAGCTCCAACACTAACCCCTGGCTCTCTCTCAGCCATAGGCTGCTCTGCCCAGCTCCAACACTAACCCCTGGCTCTCTCTCAGCCATAGGCTGCTCTGACCAGCTCCAACACTAACCCCTGGCTCTCTCTCAGCCATAGGCTGCTCTGACCAGCTCCAACACTAACCCCTGGCTCTCTCTCAGCCATAGGCTGCTCTGCCCAGCTCCAACACTAACCCCTGGCTCTCTCTCAGCCATAGGCTGCTCTGACCAGCTCCAACACTAACCCCTGGCTCTCTCTCAGCCATAGGCTGCTCTGCCCAGCTCCAACACTAACCCATGGCTCTCTCTCAGCCATAGGCTGCTCTGCCCAGCTCCAACACTAACCCCTGGCTCTCTCTCAGCCATAGGCTGCTCTGCCCAGCTCCAACACTAACCCCTGGCTCTCTCTCAGCCATAGGCTGCTCTGACCAGCTCCAACACTAACCCCTGGCTCTCTCTCAGCCATAGGCTGCTCTGCCCAGCTCCAACACTAACCCCTGGCTCTCTCTCAGCCATAGGCTGCTCTGCCCAGCTCCAACACTAACCCCTGGCTCTCTCTCAGCCATAGGCTGCTCTGACCAGCTCCAACACTAACCCCTGGCTCTCTCTCAGCCATAGGCTGCTCTGCCCAGCTCCAACACTAACCCCTGGCTCTCTCTCAGCCATAGGCTGCTCTGACCAGCTCCAACACTAACCCCTGGCTCTCTCAGCCATAGGCTGCTCTGCCCAGCTCCCAACACTGCCCCCTGTTGATGATAAAGTGCACTACATCAGACTGAGGTATAAGAACTGAAATCCTGTTGCACTGTTAGATGGCGAGCTCAAATCAACAGACCTGGGTTGAAAAACGATTTGAAATCATATCAAATACTTTAGCTGTGCTTGATTGAGCTTCACTGTTGCAGTGTAACCAATTAGAAAACTCCTAAATGCACAAACCACGCCCACCTTTTCAAATTATTTTTTAATATTTCAAATGGTATGTTCCCACATTATGTCAGTCATTAGGATCTTATATAAAACATTACTACAAGCCCCAGAAATATGTACAACCTAGAAGTACCAGCTGTCCATCTAAGTGTCCATCTAAGTGCTATTTATCCCCAAACGCCACATTTTGCCTCCAGTTTTCCTCCGTCCAGATGTTGAGATTTTAAACCATCCAGCTGCTCTGGAATGAGTACAGCAAGCGCTGTAGCATTTCCCAAAAGGCAGTGCGGGGCAGTGATGTGACGCACTGTGTTTAGGGCCAAATTTGAGAAGCTAACTGACAGACACGGACCGGGTCATGTGTCTTCACTACAAGGGGTGAATGGGTGGTATGATGGGTCCTTAGTATTGTAGCTGGTACTGCTGCCCTGCAGTCAGGCAGGACGGTTAGGATTATGTGCTGTGGGTTTGCATTTGTTAATTTGGAATTTGGTTCGCTGGGGGTTTTCTTGGCTTAGTGTATGTTTACGTTGGCATTAGCTGCTGTTATATAATGGCTATGTGTGCTGTGCTGACTACAGTAATCTGCCTGACTGCCAGAGGACATAATGAGATGATGCTCTGTCTTGCATTTGGGCCAGATCAAGAGACACAAGTCACATGCTTCCGCGGCTCTCTCTGCAACACTGATGACTAAAGAGTTCTTCGAAATGATTATTTCCCTCACCTTCACTCCACTACACCTAGACGTAACACCAGTATACACTACGTCAGGAAATATTCACATTTTGGTTGCAGGCTCATTTAAGATACAAATTAATAAAATAAAAGTGAATTAAAAATAACTAAATCTTGGGCCTCCCGAGTGGCACAGCGGTCTAAGGAAATGCATCGCACTGCTGGAGGCGTTACTACAGACCCGGGGTCATTCCCGGGCTGTGCCGCGACCCAGCCCGGGATGACACACAATTGGCCCAGCGTCGTCCAGTTTAGGGGAGAGTTTTGCCGGGGGGGGGGGGCTTTACTTGGCTCATCGCACTCTAGCGACTCCTTGTGGCGGGCCGGGTGCCTGCAGGCTGACCCCGGTAGCCAGTCAAACGGGGTTTCCTCCAACACATTGATGCAGCTGGCTGATGGGTGTTAAGGAGCGCGGTAAGGCGGGTCATGTTTTGGAGGATGCATGACTCCACCTTCGCCTCGCCCGAGCCCGTTGGGGAGTTGGAGCAATGAGACATCAAAAAAGGGGGTAAAAATAATAATAATAAAAATTGTATTTAGAAATGTGCATTTTAAGGCATATATATATGTATGACAACCTAAAGTTTTTGAGTTAAAATTCACTTCTCTCTTTGCAGTTTAGATGAGAATTCTGGTTGTGGTAATCTGTAATTTGTGGGACACACACACACACACACACAGAATGACACACACACATGGATGCCACAGAAAGGGGCCATGTTGTATGGCTGTGCACTCTAATTCCCTCTCTAGCAACAGAATGGTACAGTCCAGTAATCCTCTCGCTGTTGCCGTGGTAGCGGTGAGAGGGTTTTGGATGGTAGGTAATGTTAAGACTCCAGCCGACTCTCCAACCAAAGACTTTCCTAGCTGCTTTGCCCTGCCTTGCCCTGTCTCACCCTGCTCTGGATAATTGGGGGCTGGGGATATCTTGACGTGTTGCCACAGATCACTGGACAGGGGTAGGTTGTATTTAGTGAGGGTGTGTTTTGGTGTGTTTAGGTCCCAGTGGCTCTGTGTGTGCGGTTAACCTTGTGCTATACCCCCTGTGGACTGTAGGACTGTGGCTAGGCTATACAGGACATTAATATAACCCTAACACTATGGACTGTAGGACCCTGGCTAGGCTATACAGGACATGAATATAACCCTAACACTATGGACTGTAGGACCCTGGCTAGGCTATACAGGACATTAATATAACCCTAACACTATGGACTGTAGGACGGTGGCTAGGCTATACAGGACATTAATATAACCCTAACACTATGGACTGTAGGACCCTGGCTAGGCTATACAGGACATTAATATAACCCTAACACTATGGACTGTAGGACGGTGGCTAGGCTATACAGGACATTAATATAACCCTAACACTATGGACTGTAGGACCCTGGCTAGGCTATACAGGACATTAATATAACCCTAACACTATGGACTGTATGACGGTGGCTAGGCTATACAGGACATTAATATAACCCTAACACTATGGACTGTAGGACCCTGGCTAGGCTATACATGACATTAATATAACCCTAACACTATGGACTGTGGGACGGTGGCTAGGCTATACAGGACATTAATATAACCCTAACACTATGGACTGTAGGACGGTGGCTAGGCTATACAGGACATTAATATAACCCTAACACTATGGACTGTATGACGGTGGCTAGGCTATACAGGACATTAATATAACCCTAACACTATGGACTGTAGGACCCTGGCTAGGCTATACATGACATTAATATAACCCTAACACTATGGACTGTGGGACGGTGGCTAGGCTATACAGGACATTAATATAACCCTAACACTATGGACTGTAGTTAGGTAAGGTTTAGGCTATTCAGATGTGTTGTTATTATTGAAATGAGCAAGTGAGAACATCATCAGAGGTAACAATGACCATAGACTGCTGCATCAGTCTGGCTGCTCTGACCATAGACTGCTGCAGCAGCATCAGTCTGGCTGCTCTGACCATAGACTGCTGCAGCAGCATCAGTCTGGCTGCTCTGACCATAGACTGCTGCAGCAGCATCAGTCTGGCTGCTCTGACCATAGACTGCTGCATCAGTCTGGCTGCTCTGACCATAGACTGCTGCAGCAGCATCAGTCTGGCTGCTCTGACCATAGACTGCTGCATCAGTCTGGCTGCTCTGACCATAGACTGCTGCATCAGTCTGGCTGCTCTGACCACAGACTGCTGCAGCAGCATCAGTCTGGCTGCTCTGACCATAGACTGCTGCAGCAGCATCAGTCTGGCTGCTCTGACCATAGACTGCTGCAGCAGCATCAGTTTGGCTGCTCTGACCATAGACTGCTGCAGCAGCATCAGTTTGGCTGCTCTGACCATAGACTGCTGCAGCAGCATCAGTTTGGCTGCTCTGACCACAGACTGCTGCAGCAGCATCAGTCTGGCTGTTCTGACCATAGACTGCTGCAGCAGCATCAGTCTGGCTGCTCTGTTGTAGTTATGTGTTCTCCATGTTATCATTGCATCATGAGTCCCAACTAATTGGATTTCTTCTGCCGATCTGAAATCGTTATTGCTTTTCAATATTCATTTCACTAAATCCAACATTTTAACTCCCACCCGGTTTACGGAGGTGCCATAACACTCGCCTGCAAGCTGAAGGGGCGTGAGCCGAGACCTACTAGTCGAGTCACGGTGACACCTGTCCCCAAAACCAATTTTGTAACTGTCGACTTAGTGACCGGAAGGCCAGGACTGGGGACATAGCAGCGTATTGTCTGTGACTTAGTGACCACCAGGACTGGGGACACAGCAGCGTATTGTCTGTGACTTAGTGACCACCAGGGACTGGGGACATAGCAGCATATTGTCTGTGACTTAGTGACCACCAGGACTGGGGACATAGCAGCATATTGTCTGTGACTTAGTCACCGCCAAGGACTGGGGACATGGCAGCATATTGTCTGTGACTTAGTGACCGCCAAGGACTGGAGACATAGCAGCATATTGTCTGTGACTTAGTGACCGCCAAGGACTGGGGACATAGCAGCATATTGTCTGTGACTTAGTGACCGCCAAGGACTGGGGACATAGCAGCATATTGTCTGTGACTTAGTGACCGCCAAGGACTGGGGACATAGCAGCATATTGTCTGTGACTTAGTCACCGCCAAGGACTGGGGACATAGCAGCATATTGTCTGTGACTTAGTGACCGCCAAGGACTGGAGACATAGCAGCATATTGTCTGTGACTTAGTGACCGCCAAGGACTGGGTACATAGCAGCATATTGTCTGTGACTTAGTGACCGCCAAGGACTGGGTACATAGCAGCGTATTGTCTGTGACTTAGTGACCGCCAAGGACTGGGGACATAGCAGCGTATTGTCTGTGACTTAGTGACCGCCAAGGACTGGGGACAGAGCAGCGTATTGTCTGTGACTTAGTGACCGCCAAGGACTGGGTACATAGCAGCGTATTGTCTGTGACTTAGTGACCGCCAAGGACTGGGGACATAGCAGCGTATTGTCTGTGACTTAGTGACCGCCAAGGACTGGGTACATAGCAGCATATTGTCTGTGACTAGTGACCGCCAAGGACTGGGTACATAGCAGCATATTGTCTGTGACTTAGTGACCACCAGGACTGGGGACATAGCAGCGTATTGTCTGTGACTTAGTGACCACCAGGACTGGAGACATAGCAGCATATTGTCTGTGACTTAGTGACCGCCAAGGACTGGGTACATAGCAGCATATTGTCTGTGACTTAGTGACCGCCAAGGACTGGGTACATAGCAGCATATTGTCTGTGACTTAGTGACCGCCAAGGACTGGGTACATAGCAGCATATTGTCTGTGACTTAGTGACCACCAGGACTGGGGACATAGCAGCATATTGTCTGTGACTTAATGACCGCCAGGACTGGGGACATAGCAGCATATTGTCTGTGACTTAGTGACCGCCAAGGACTGGGTACATAGCAGCATATTGTCTGTGACTTAGTGACTGCCAGGCCAGAACTGGAGACGTAGCAGCATATTGTCTGTGACTTAGTGACTGCCAGGCCAGAACTGGGGACATAGCAGCATATTGTCTGTGACTTAGTGACCGCCAAGGACTGGGGACATAGCAGCATATTGGCTGTGACTTAGTGACCGCCAAGGACTGGGGACATAGCAGCATATTGTCTGTGACTTAGTGACTGCCAGGCCAGAACTGGAGACGTAGCAGCATATTGTCTGTGACTTAGTGACCACCAGGACTGGGGACATAGCAGCATATTGTCTGTGACTTAGTGACCACCAGGACTGGGGACATAGCAGCATATTGTCTGTGACTTAGTGACCACCAGGACTGGGGACATAGCAGCATATTGTCTGTGACTTGGTGACCACCAGGACTGGGGACATAGCAGCATATTGTCTGTGACTTAGTGACCACCAGGACTGGGGACATAGCAGCATATTGTCTGTGACTTAGTGACCGCCAAGGACTGGGGACATAGCAGCGTATTGTCTGTGACTTAGTGACCGCCAGGACTGGGGACATAGCAGCATATTGTCTGTGACTTAGTGACCGCCAGGAATGGGGACATAGCAGCATATTGTCTGTGACTTAGTGACCGCCAAGGACTGGGGACATAGCAGCATATTGTCTGTGACTTGGTGACCACCAGGACTGGGGACATAGCAGCATATTGTCTGTGACTTAGTGACCACCAGGACTGGGGACATAGCAGCATATTGTCTGTGACTTAGTGACCGCCAAGGACTGGGGACATAGCAGCGTATTGTCTGTGACTTAGTGACCGCCAGGACTGGGGACATAGCAGCATATTGTCTGTGACTTAGTGACCGCCAGGAATGGGGACATAGCAGCATATTGTCTGTGACTTAGTGACCGCCAAGGACTGGGGACATAGCAGCATATTGTCTGTGACTTAATGACCGCCAGGACTGGGGACATAGCAGCATATTGTCTGTGACTTAGTGACCGCCAAGGACTGGGTACATAGCAGCATATTGTCTGTGACTTAGTGACCGCCAAGGACTGGGGACATAGCAGCATATTGTCTGTGACTTAGTTACAGCCAGGACTGGGGACATAGCAGCATATTGTCTGTGACTTAGTGACCGCCAAGGACTGGGGACATAGCAGCGTGATGATAGCAGTATAGCATCGATGATGCTATGTAATTGTATTAAAACTGAAAACCAAACCAGTAACCAGGCCAATCCATTAAGGTGCTTTTAAAAGAAGTAGATCCAGTTAGTAGTTTCAGTAGTCCACCACAGGGATTACACCCATGTGCTTAAGGCTTCCTATCCAGGCCCGGGGCTCCACTGACTGAATGGGATGTGACACTGCTGCAGTAAGCACGGACCTATAGTACCTAAACCCATGGTATGTGTAGGGTATGTGCTTGAGGAAGCATGGACCTGGCCTAGTCTATAGGGTCTACACCTATAGAATGTGTAGGGTCCTTGAGGAAGCATGGACCTGGCCTAGTATATAGGGTCTACGCCTATAGAATGTGTAGGGTGCTTGAGGAAGCATGAACCTGGCCTAGTGTATAGGGTCTACGCCTATAGAATGTGTAGGGTGCTTGAGGAAGCATGAACCTGGCCTAGTCTATAGGGTCTACCCCTATAGAATGTGTAGGGTGCTTGAGTAAGCATGAACCTGGCCTAGTGTATAGGGTCTACGCCTATAGAATGTGTAGGGTCCTTGAGGAAGCATGGACCTGGCCTAGTGTATAGGGTCTACACCTATAGAATGTGTAGGGTGCTTGAGGAAGCATGGACCTGGCCTAGTCTATAGGGTCTACACCTATAGAATGTGTACGGTGCTTGAGGAAGCATGAACCTGGCCTAGTGTATAGGGTCTACGCCTATAGAATGTGTAGGGTGCTTGAGGAAGCATGAACCTGGCCTAGTCTATAGGGTCTACCCCTATAGAATGTGTAGGGTGCTTGAGGAAGCATGGACCTGGCCTAGTCTATAGGGTCTACACCTATAGAATGTGTAGGGTCCTTGAGGAAGCATGGACCTGGCCTAGTCTATAGGGTCTACACCTATAGAATGTGTAGGGTCCTTGAGGAAGCATGGACCTGGCCTAGTCTATAGGGTCTACACCTATAGAATGTGTAGGGTGCTTGAGGAAGCATGGACCTGGCCTAGTCTATAGGGTCTACCCCTATAGAATGTGTAGGGTGCTTGAGGAAGCATGAACCTGGCCTAGTGTATAGGGTCTACGCCTATAGAATGTGTAGGGTGCTTGAGGAAGCATGAACCTGGCCTAGTCTATAGGGTCTACCCCTATAGAATGTGTAGGGTGCTTGAGGAAGCATGAACCTGGCCTAGTGTATAGGGTCTACGCCTATAGAATGTGTAGGGTCCTTGAGGAAGCATGGACCTGACCTAGTCTATAGGGTCTACACCTATAGAATGTGTACGGTGCTTGAGGAAGCATGGACCTGGCCTAGTGTATAAGGTCTACACCTATAGAATGTGTAGGGTGCTTGAGGAAGCATGGACCTGGCCTAGTCTATAGGGTCTCCACCTATAGAATGTGTAGGGTCCTTGAGGAAGCATGGACCCGGCTTTGTGTGTCGGGTCTACACCTATAGAATGTGTAGGGTGCTTGAGGAAGCATGGACCTGGCCTTGTGTATAGGGTCTACGCCTATAGAATGTGTAGGGTGCTTGAGGAAGCATGGACCTGGCCTAGTCTATAGGGTCTACCCCTATAGAATGTGTAGGGTGCTTGAGGAAGCATGGACCTGGCCTTGTGTAAATGATGGGTACATGTGCTATAGTAAGCATGAGCCGTGCTTTGGCTATAGGCCAGTGCGCTTTAGTAAGTTGTAGTCAAGGTATAAATCAGGCTTTGTGTGTCGTGTTTACACCCTCTGTTTAGCTATGGGACAGGCCGTGTGTTGCATTGTCCAAGTCGCATGTGTGTTGGCCTAGTTCCCATCATGCTTTAGGCAGCATGGACCCAGGCTAGAAGGTAGGTTATATTGTGTGTTGGCCTAGTTCCCATCATGCTTTAGGCAGCATGGACCCAGGCTAGAAGGTAGGTTATATTGTGTGTTGGCCTAGTTCCCATCATGCTTTAGGCAGCATGGACCCAGGCTAGAAGGTAGGTTATATTGTGTGTTGGCCTAGTTCCCATCATGCTTTAGGCAGCATGGACCCAGGCTACAAGGTAGGTTATATTGTGTGTTGGCCTAGTTCCCATCATGCTTTAGGCAGCATGGACCCAGGCTAGAAGGTAGGTTATATTGTGTGTTGGCCTAGTTCCCATCATGCTTTAGGCAGCATGGACCCAGGCTACAAGGTAGGTTATATTGTGTGTTGGTCTAGTTCCCATCATGCTTTAGGCAGCATGGACCCAGGCTAGAAGGTAGGTTATATTGTGTGTTGGTCTAGTTCCCATCATGCTTTAGGCAGCATGGACCCAGGCTAGAAGGTAGGTTATATTGTGTGTTGGTCTAGTTCCCATCATGCTTTAGGCAGCATGGACCCAGGCTAGAAGGTAGGCTATATTGTTTAGTTGCGCAGTAGCTATGAACTAGGTATTTTGTTCAGTTTACTTGTTTTTTAGTTAATAAACTAAGACCAACTCAATATTAGGAAGACGTTCCTAATGTTTGTTATACTCAGTGTATGGTTCTATATGGTTTGAGCAAGCACAGTATGGTTCGGTGTGGTTCGGTGTGGTTCGCTATGGTTCAGTATGGTTCGGTGTGGTTCAGTGTGGTTCAGTATGGTTCAGTATGGTTCAGTATAGTATGGTTCGGTGTGGTTCGGTGTGGTTCAGTGTGGTATGGTTCAGTGTGGTATAGTATGGTTCAGTGTGGTTCAGTATGGTTCAGTATAGTATGGTTCGGTATGGTTCAGTATGGTTCGGTGTGGTTCAGTATAGTATGGTTCGGTGTGGTTCGGTGTGGTTCGGTGTGGTTCGGTGTGGTTCAGTATAGTGTGGTTCGGTGTGGTTCGGTGTGGTTCAGTGTGGTTCAGTATAGTGTGGTTCAGTATAGTGTGGTTCAGTATAGTTCGGTGTGGTTCGGTGTGGTTCGGTGTGGTTCGGTGTGGTTCAGTATAGTGTGGTTCGGTGTGGTTCGGTGTGGTGCGGTGTGGTGCGGTGTGGTGCGGTGTGGTTCGGTGTGGTATGGTTCGGGTCAACACGATAGTGTGAAAAGGCCAGAGTGTGTGAGAGTTCCAGAGAGGTCCAAGAAACGTCTCCATGTCTTTGCACCAAATCTGTATATTCCAATAAAGACAATTTGCTTTCGCCTAAAAAATGAGGGTGAGGTGTAAGGGATGTGATGATGAGTACACGTTGCTGTGCCCTGGCTGTGACAGTGATAGGTCATTGGAGCAGGTGACACAGGGCCACCCTCAGATCACCTGGCTGGGCTCTCAGTGATAGGTCATTAGAGCAGGTGACACAGGACCACCCTCAGGTCACCTGGCTGGGCTGTCAGTGTTAGGTCATTAGAGCAGGTGACACAGGGCCACCCTCAGATCACCTGGCTGGGCTCTCAGTGTTAGGTCATTAGAGCAGGTGACACAGGGCCACCCTCAGATCACCTGGCTGGGCTGTCAGTGATAGGTCATTGTCAGCATGGGGCGCTGCTGAAAACACAAAAACAAAAACTCAGTACAGGATTACACACAGCAAGACATTTGGCTGCCTAAATAGAGCCATGCAACATTGACTCTTCACAGTACAAAATACTATGTATTACTATGTACTTTTCAACTACAAAATAGTCCACATATTTGACTGTTCTGTTACAAAATGTGACTAATTTGATGAATAAATTAGGTTCATTGGGTCTATTTTGTCTCTCTGTCTTCCCCTCAGATGCTCTCTGACCCGTATGACACACACTGCCTGATAACTCTGATAATCTGTGGCTCTGATCTCTGAATCTCGGCGTTGTGGGCAAACACTCAAAATCCCTCCTTTATACATGCCTATCTGAACTCAGGGGACCGGCCTGCTATCACTGCCGCACTGACCTGCAACAATGGACTGGGCTTAGGTGAACAGACAGACAGTTTTCTAACGTTCTATTCTAGTAGGTATTCTTCTCCAGTCCTGATGTTCCTTGAAAGGATTTCAACTCGTAGTAACCCTAATAATGAGGGATATGAGCCCAAATATAGTTATTTTTCCCTGCCTGATGTATTGTGTGGTCTCATAACAAATGGCTAGCAGCACCGAGCGGTCTCTTCAAGGAGATCTGAGCAGTCACTTCTGAGAGAGTTTCTTCTTCACATTGCACCGGCTGGTCCTTAGTTTGATCCTGTTCAGGCACGTGCACAGATAGGAGTCCTACATTTGTTTTAGCTACGTAACTACCAGATTTACATCAATTATACACATCAATGATCAGCTGATAGCCTACTCTCTTTTCCCCATGTCAATCATTTCTTTAGGAGGCACTGTAACTAGCTTGCTTACAATTTGTGATGAATGAGGGTGTTGCAGAAATAAATAGTAAATAACAAAGAGGAGTATTTTTTCAGCTTGATCACCTGCCCCTGATCTTGTTACTGAGACGTGGCCTCGGCTGCCCTAGCCTAGCTACAGCAGTAGATAAGTAGATACAATTAGACACCTGATTCCTGACTCTTAACCCGCTGAAGCCAGGGTGACAAGGATATGACACTAATGTCCTCCAGCTCCAAATCCACTCCCCCCATGTCCTCCAGATCCACTCCCCCATGTCCTCCAGATCCACTCCCCCATGTCCTCCAGATCCACTCCCCCATGTCCTCCAGAACCACTCCCCCCTTGTCCTCCAGATCCACTCCCCCCATGTCCTCCAGAACCATCCTCCCCCCATGTCCTCCAGAACCACTCCCCCCTTGTCCTCCAGATCCACTCCCCCCATGTCCTCCAGATCCACTCCCCCATGTCCTCCAGAACCACTCCCCATGTCCTCCAGATCCACTCCCCCCATGTCCTCCAGATCCACTCCCCCATGTCCTCCAGATCCACTCCCCCATGTCCACCAGATCCACTCCCCCATGTCCACCAGATCCACTCCCCCATGTCCTCCAGATCCACTCCCCCATGTCCTCCAGATCCACTCCCCCATGTCCTCCAGAACCATCTCCCCCCATGTCCTCCAGATCCACTCCCCCATGTCCTCCAGATCCACTCCCCCATGTCCTCCAGATCCACTCCCCCATGTCCTCCAGATCCACTCCCCATGTCCTCCAGATCCACTCCCCCATGTCCTCCAGAACCACTCCCCATGTCCTCCAGAACCATCTCCCCCCATGTCCTCCAGAACCATCTCCCCCCATGTCCTCCAGAACCATCTCCCCCCATGTCCTCCAGAACCATCTCCCCCCATGTCCTCCAGAACCATCTCCCCCCATGTCCTCCAGAACCATCTCCCCCCATGTCCTCCAGAACCATCTCCCCCCATGTCCTCCAGAACCATCTCCCCCCATGTCCTCCAGATCCACTCCCCCATGTCCTCCAGATCCACTCCCCCCATGTCCTCCAGAACCACTCCCCATGTCCTCCAGATCCACTCCCCCATGTCCTCCAGAACCATCTCCCCCCATGTCCTCCAGATCCACTCCCCCATGTCCTCCAGATCCACTCCCCCCATGTCCTCCAGATCCACTCCCCCATGTCCTCCAGATCCACTCCCCCATGTCCTCCAGAACCACTCCCCATGTCCTCCAGATCCACTCCCCCATGTCCTCCAGATCCACTCCCCCATGTCCTCCAGAACCACTCCCCATGTCCTCCAGATCCACTCCCCCATGTCCTCCAGAACCACTCCCCATGTCCTCCAGATCCACTCCCCCATGTCCTCCAGATCCACTCCCCCATGTCCTCCAGAACCACTCCCCCATGTCCTCCAGAACCACTCCCCATGTCCTCCAGAACCACTCCCCATGTCCTCCAGATCCACTCCCCCCATGTCCTCCAGATCCACTCCCCCCATGTCCTCCAGATCCACTCCCCCCATGTCCTCCAGATCCACTCCCCCCATGTCCTCCAGAACCATCTCCCCCCATGTCCTCCAGAACCATCTCCCCCCATGTCCTCCAGAACCATCTCCCCCCATGTCCTCCAGAACCATCTCCCCCCATGTCCTCCAGATCCATCTCCCCCCATGTCCTCCAGATCCACTCCTCCATGTCCTCCAGATCCACTCCCCCCATGTCCTCCAGAACCATCTCCCCCCATGTCCTCCAGAACCATCTCCCCCCATGTCCTCCAGATCCACTCCCCCATGTCCTCCAGATCCACTCCCCCATGTCCTCCAGATCCACTCCCCCATGTCCTCCAGATCCACTCCCCCCATGTCCTCCAGAACCATCTCCCCCCATGTCCTCCAGAACCATCTCCCCCCATGTCCTCCAGATCCACTCCCCCATGTCCTCCAGAACCATCTCCCCCCCATATCCTCCAGATCCACTCCCCCCATGTCCTCCAGATCCACTCCCCCATGTCCTCCAGATCCACTCCCCCATGTCCTCCAGATCCACTCCCCCCATGTCCTCCAGAACCATCTCCCCCCATGTCCTCCAGAACCATCTCCCCCCATGTCCTCCAGAACCATCTCCCCCCATGTCCTCCAGATCCACTCCCCCATGTCCTCCAGAACCATCTCCCCCCATGTCCTCCAGAACCATCTCCCCCCCATGTCCTCCAGATCCACTCCCCCATGTCCTCCAGATCCACTCCCCCATGTCCTCCAGATCCACTCCCCCCATGTCCTCCAGAACCACTCCCCCATGTCCTCCAGATCCACTCCCCCCATGTCCTCCAGAACCATCTCCCCCCATGTCCTCCAGATCCACTCCCCCATGTCCTCCAGATCCACTCCCCCCATGTCCTCCAGAACCATCTCCCCCCATGTCCTCCAGAACCACTCCCCCATGTCCTCCAGAACCACTCCCCCCACACTAAGTGCCCCAACCACAGCCCTGTCGTGACTTTAACATTAATCTGAAGACTGTTATTTATCTAATTAAGTAACTATGTTTTATTTTTACCCGATTAAATTAATCGTGTAACAATTAACTCATTAGGCTCTGGGGCACCACGAGGGCGGTTCTTTAAAGAGTTACCATCTCCCTAATGAAACTCTAAAAGGTGTTTACCTATCACATCTATAAACAGTCAACTTATTAATCATAACCTTGTATCATATTATCATTCTGAACAGCCGTAACCTCCTTGCATCTGCAAAAACCCAGCCTTACTTACGATTCAGTACTACCCAAATTGGTTTAATTATTTATTTACAAGCTAATTAAATGGGAACACAGGATAAACACACACACTCTGCACCGGTTATTGACGTCCCTAGTGGAATGACAACAACATTGCTGTTTGTTAAAGAAGAGATGGAGAGGGACAGAGACACTTAGCATTGGTACATTCAGAAACTACTCCCACCTTCATTAACCATATACTTTGCACACGAACCGCTGCCCGCTTTGAGAAAGAAATCATCAATGTATTTACGTGAAATACCTGGGTTCGCCGGGAATCTCTCGGTGAACAGGGCAGCCTTGAAAAGGGGGTTGGGCCTTTTCGGGGAAAGCTTGTAAGGATTTGATTGTCCGAAATGGTTCCAACAACTCTTCTACTGTTGTCCTTCGTCGTAGTTGTCCGGTATCCGGAGACTTGTCATGTGGTCCTGAACAGAACTACAGAGTTGATTTTCCTTCCATTCGCTCTTGAAGATGCTTCTTTGAAGATAGACTAGCCAGCCGTGTCGATGGTTCCCCAGTGGTGAGAGTAGCTTAATACGGTGGTTTGAGCAGAGTAACAGGATGGTCCTACTTAAATTCGCCTTCGAAGATACTTTACTTAGAAAAGCTAATCAGCCGTACAAGTGATTGTCCGGGAGGTGAGTTTATCGTCTCCACCTCGTGTTGAGATTCAAAGTTCAAACCACTTTTAACGTGCAGCTGCATGTTTTTCTGGTCTAATGTGTATTTTTCTTTACACATCATTATACAGTTTGCTCAAAATGGGCGATTCCGGCATGCTGGTACGCTCCCTAACCTCACTCCGGGCAATAATTACTCACTGTGCAAAGTTCTCTTATAGCTTCTCAAATCACCTCCCTCTCTTAACAAAAACACTTTCATAATTTTTCATATTACATGCACAACGCAGAGTATGGAAACTTCATATATGTAGTGGGTATACTTCCCAAATTACAGTATTTCCTTTATAATATTTTTAATGACAAAATAACAAACAAAATTACATTAGTGTTCTATAGATTGACCATTCCCCATGTTCTATGTTATAAATATTGTTCCGGTATTCATTTGTGAACGTGTTAGAGTTTCAGCGGGATAAAGTCTGTTGAAACAAAGCACATTTCTTTGGTGAATCTTGAGAGCTCAAGGCTGAAACTTCTCCTTTGATTTACAACAGGATGTGAGTTGTTAACCCCCACTAGTTCTTTCCTTCCCCCTCTATTGGTGAGAGGGGGTCTGATTGAAGTTATTCATTGCACACCTGATCTGACCTATTTGGATTCTCGTGGACAGTCATGACAGCCCTCTGCTGGACTTCAGATTATGAATGTTGATACTGATTCAGTTTTGCCTCGTCGGGGTGCGTTGTGTCGTTAGGGGCGTTGTTAGGGTGCGTCGTTAGGGTGCGTCAGGGTGCGTCGTTAGGGTGCGTCAGGGTGCTTCCTGTCGTTAGGGTGCGTTGTTAGGGTGCGTCAGGGTGCGTCGTTAGGGTGCGTCAGGGTGCGTCGTTAGGGTGCGTCAGGGTGCGTCGTTAGGGTTCGTCAGGGTGCTTCCTGTCGTTAGGGTGCGTTGTTAGGGTGCGTCAGGGTGCGTCGTTAGGGTGCGTCAGGGTGCGTCGTTAGGGTCCGTCAGGGTGCGTCAGGGTGCGTCAGGGTGCGTCAGGGTGCGTCAGGGTGCGTCAGGGTGCGTCGTTAGGGTGCGTCGTTAGGGTGCGTCGTTAGGGTGCGTCGTTAGGGTGCGTCGTTAGGGTGCGTCAGGGTGCTTCCTGTCGTTAGGGTGCGTTGTTAGGGTGCGTCGTTAGGGTGCGTCGTTAGGGTGCGTCGTTAGGGTGCGTCGTTAGGGTGCGTCGTTAGGGTGCGTCAGGGTGCTTCCTGTCGTTAGGGTGCGTCGTTAGGGTGCGTCAGGATACCTGATACTAGATCAGCACTCTGAGATGTTTGGTAAATACGGGTTCACAAGGACTCTCTCAATCCTAACTCTAAGAATGTTATTGAGTGTATTATAATCTTAAAGGAATATTCATTCAAACAGAGGGAGTCTCCTTTCTAAAGAATCATTAAGATTTACATCCAGTTTGAGGGGGTAGGTATCTCTCCTCTCTTTCTCTCCCTCTGCTGTATGTGAGTCACGTTTCCAGCTGGAGGGATTCTCCGTGGATTAGATGACTGTGTACAGAAGTCAGGCCACAAGGAAGGAAGGCTAGAGGAGAGCTGGATTATAATCCCAGTCGGTCTATCTGTCAATTGGTTGGGGCTGGGAGTAAGGTTGATATTACAGTAGACATCAGTCAGGTTGATATTACAGTAGACATCAGTCAGGTTGATATTACTGTAGACATCAGTCAGGTTGATATTACTGTAGACATCAGTCAGGTTGATATTACTGTAGACATCAGTCAGGTTGATATTACAGTAGACATCAGTCGGGTTGATATTACAGTAGACATCAGTCGGGTTGATATTACTGTAGACATCCATCAGGTTGATATTACTGTAGACATCCATCAGGTTGATATTACAGTAGACATCAGTCAGGTTGATATTACTGTAGACATCCATCAGGTTGATATTACTGTAGACATCAGTCAGGTTGATATTACAGTAGACATCCATCAGGTTGATATTACAGTAGACATCCATCAGGTTGATATTACAGTAGACATCAGTCAGGTTGATATTACAGTAGACATCAGTCAGGTTGATATTACAGTAGACATCAGTCAGGTTGATATTACAGTAGACATCAGTCAGGTTGATATTACAGTAGACATCAGTCAGGTTGGTATTACAGTAGACATCAGTCAGGTTGATATTACTGTAGACATCAGTCAGGTTGATATTACTGTAGACATCAGTCAGGTTGATATTACTGTAGACATCAGTCAGGTTGGTATTACTGTAGACATCAGTCAGGTTGGTATTACTGTAGACATCAGTCAGGTTGGTATTACTGTAGACATCAGTCAGGTTGGTATTACAGTAGACATCAGTCAGGTTGATATTACAGTAGACATCAGTCAGGTTGATATTACAGTAGACATCAGTCAGGTTGATATTACAGTAGACATCAGTCAGGTTGATATTACAGTAGACATCAGTCAGGTTGATATTACAGTAGACATCAGTCAGGTTGATATTACAGTAGACATCAGTCAGGTTGATATTACAGTAGACATCAGTCGGGTTGATATTACAGTAGACATCAGTCGGGTTGATATTACTGTAGACATCCATCGGGTTGATATTACAGTAGACATCAGTCAGGTTGATATTACTGTAGACATCCATCAGGTTGATATTACTGTAGACATCAGTCAGGTTGATATTACAGTAGACATCCATCAGGTTGATATTACAGTAGACATCCATCAGGTTGATATTACAGTAGACATCAGTCAGGTTGATATTACAGTAGACATCAGTCAGGTTGATATTACAGTAGACATCAGTCAGGTTGATATTACAGTAGACATCAGTCAGGTTGATATTACAGTAGACATCAGTCAGGTTGGTATTACAGTAGACATCAGTCAGGTTGATATTACTGTAGACATCAGTCAGGTTGGTATTACTGTAGACATCAGTCAGGTTGATATTACTGTAGACATCAGTCAGGTTGGTATTACTGTAGACATCAGTCAGGTTGGTATTACTGTAGACATCAGTCAGGTTGGTATTACTGTAGACATCAGTCAGGTTGGTATTACAGTAGACATCAGTCAGGTTGATATTACAGTAGACATCAGTCAGGTTGATATTACAGTAGACATCAGTCAGGTTGATATTACAGTAGACATCAGTCAGGTTGATATTACAGTAGACATCAGTCAGGTTGATATTACAGTAGACATCAGTCAGGTTGATATTACAGTAGACATCAGTCAGGTTGGTATTACTGTAGACATCAGTCAGGTTGATATTACAGTAGACATCACAGTAGACATCAGTCAGGTTGGTATTACTGTAGACATCAGTCAGGTTGGTATTACTGTAGACATCAGTCAGGTTGATATTACAGTAGACATCAGTCAGGTTGATATTACAGTAGACATCAGTCAGGTTGATATTACAGTAGACATCCGTCAGGTTGATATTACAGTAGACATCAGTCAGGTTGATATTACAGTAGACATCAGTCAGGTTGATATTACAGTAGACATCAGTCAGGTTGATATTACAGTAGACATCAGTCAGGTTGGTATTACAGTAGACATCAGTCAGGTTGATATTACAGTAGACATCAGTCAGGTTGGTATTACAGTAGACATCAGTCAGGTTGGTATTACAGTAGACATCAGTCAGGTTGGTATTACAGTAGACATCAGTCAGGTTGATATTACAGTAGACATCAGTCAGGTTGATATTACAGTAGACATCAGTCAGGTTGGTATTACAGTAGACATCAGTCAGGTTGGTATTACAGTAGACATCAGTCAGGTTGGTATTACAGTAGACATCAGTCAGGTTGATATTACAGTAGACATCAGTCAGGTTGATATTACTGTAGACATCAGTCAGGTTGATATTACAGTAGACATCAGTCAGGTTGATATTACAGTAGACATCAGTCAGGTTGATATTACAGTAGACATCAGTCAGGTTGATATTACAGTAGACATCAGTCAGGTTGGTATTACAGTAGACATCAGTCAGGTTGATATTACAGGACACTATGTTCTCTTAGTCACTTTGTTTGACGCAGCTCTGTTAGGTGGGGAAAGATGCTCAGATCCAATTAGCTGAAGCTCTTTTTCAATCTAGCCGTTAGGCAAGGAAAATAGATTAGTCGTGGAACCTCGATTTGAATGAAGGGCTTTGCACCTCTGTCTGACAGTCTAGGTTGTATTCGGCCTAGTGTTGCTGCTTTAGCCCTACAGAGCCACTTCTGAGTGCTGTGCTTCATTACGTTGTCTTACGTAATACTCCAGGTGTCAAGGTCTGTCCCTGCCTTACCCCATTCTTTAGCTTCTTTAATCTATAGGCCTAGCAGGTCAGCTTTAATTATTAAGGCATGATTGTGTTCCTCCATGGTTGGTGCCTCTGACAGGTTGCAGCAGAGACCCAACTCTTGGCGTTAAATGAGGCTCCAGCCAGGTGTGAGGAGACTCCCAGAGAGGAGGAGGGGCCGCGAGTGATCCCAACTCCGCCGGGCCCCGCCCCCACCCCGAGCCACTCCCACCAGAAGGAGCACACAGAAGATCAAAGACTACAGTTGCTGGTAAGAACAGATACATTAATATCACACACACATTATATCCGCACTCACCTCATACAGTCTACAACCCTGTCACGGCTAGCTATACAGACACACTCACCTCATACAGTCTACAACCCTGTCACGGCTAGCTATACAGACACACTCACCTCATACAGTCTACAACCCTGTCACGGCTAGCTATCTATACAGACACACTCACCTCATACAGTCTACAACCCTGTCACGGCTAGCTATCTATACAGACACACTCACCTCATACAGTCTACAACCCTGTCACGGCTAGCTATACAGACACACTCACCTCATACAGTCTACAACCCTGTCACGGCTAGCTATACAGACACACTCACCTCATACAGTCTACAACCCTGTCACGGCTAGCTATACTGACACACTCACCTCATGCAGTCTACAACCCTGTCACGGCTAGCTATACTGACACACTCACCTCATACAGTCTACAACCCTGTCACGGCTAGCTATACTGACACACTCACCTCATACAGTCTACAACCCTGTCACGGCTAGCTATACTGACACACTCACCTCATACAGTCTACAACCCTGTCACGGCTAGCTATACAGACACCTCTTGTTGGAGACTTGGCTGAAATGGCATTGCTAATTGGACTAGTGCAGTCAGTAAGCCTACTGCTGAATATTGAGTGCTGGCTAAACCCGTTATGATATGGTTGCTTGTGGTCTGAAGGGTGGCTTTATCAATGCATGAAGATAAACCAAGTGTTAATGCTACGGACAGACAATGGTGAGAAAACAGGTCACAGGTCAAGCGCTTTTTTTTAATGATCTATATTGTCTTCCTGCGTCCGTGTCGTCACTGTAGAGGACTCGCCCACATCGCCCACCATTAAGCTGTTGTGTTCATTCAGTCAATTAAACTGAGTCAATAAGTCCGTATGCTCTGTGTGGCGATGGAGGCTGAAATAATCAGATTCCTCTGTTTGCTGCTGGGAGACGGGGGCGCGGCCTAACTGACTATGCATGTAAACTGCATTTAGAATAAAATAAGAATGTTAAGCTTGGTAAAAAACCTTGTAACCATGAGGTCAGAGGTCAATGTGGAATTAAGGACTTACATTTTATGTTGGATCCGAAACAGATTGATCGTGATTCGTGCAGACACTTTTTTGGCAAACACAAAAATGATATGATAATATGCTTTGGGATCTGATAAACAGGACAGGACATGGTATCATAGACATGCATGGTACTCTAGTCGGATAGGCCTCTGTCTTTACTCACAGAACAGAGTACATGTGCACGATGGCGTTACGGTCTGATGTCAAATAGGCTTTTCACATTTATTATTTATTTACGAAACAACACAAACAATAACAACAACACTCAAAGCTCCTACTTCAACCACAGCGTTGTGATTTCAGTGGTACAGATATGGAGTTGGATAAGGATGTTTCTGATGCACAGGCCTAGTCTCTGTAACGTGACCTGATATAGAGTTGGATAAGGATGTTTCTGATGTGCAAGCCGTGTGACAGTGACATGATAGGAAGTCAGTTAAGGATGTTACTGATGCGAAGGCCTAGTCTCTAATGTGACATTATAGGAGCAGTTATGGAGTTGGATAAGGATGTTTCTGATGCCTAGGCCTAGTCTCTGTAACGTGACATGATATGGAGTTGGTTAAGGATGTGTCCGATGTTTATTTAGTTTGTTTTATTTCACCTTTATTTAGCCAGGTAGGCAAGTTGAGAACAAGTTCTCATTTACTACTGCGACCTGGCCAAGAATAAAGCATAGCAGTTCGACACATACAGCAACACACGGTTAAACATGGAATAAACAAAACATACAGTCAATAATACAGTTGAAGAGAATCTATATACAATGTGTGCAAATGAGGTAAGAATTGGGATGTAAGGCAATAAATAGGCCATGGTGGCGAAGTAATTACAAGATACCAATTAGACACTAGAGTGATTGATGTGCAGAAGATGAATGTGCAAGTAGAGATACTGGTGTGCAAAGCAGCAAGATACATACATAAATACAGTATGGGGATGAGGTAGTTGGATGGGCTATTTACAGATGAGCTATGTACAGGTGCAGTGATCTGTGAGCTGCTCAGACAGCTGGTGTTTAAAGCTAGTGAGGGAGGTAAGAGTCTCCAGCTTCAGTGATTTTTGCAATTCCTTCCAGTCATTGGCAGCAGAGAACTTGAAGGAAAGGCGGCCAAAAGAGGAATTGGCTTTGGGGGTGACTAGAGAGATATACCTGCTGGAGCGCGTGCTACGGGTGGGTGCTGTTCTGGTGACCAGTGAGCTGAGATAAGGGAGGGCCTTACCTATCAGAGACTTGTAGATGACCTGTAGCCAGTGGGTTTGGCGACAAGTATGAAGCGAGGGCCAGCCAACGAGAGCATACCGGTCGCAGTGGTGGGTAGTATATGGGGCTTTGGTGACAAAACGGATGGCACTGTGACAGACTGCATCCAATTTGTTGAGTAGAGTGTTGGAGGCTATTTTGTAAATGACATCGACGATGTCGAGGATCGGTAGGATGGTCAGTTTTACGACGGTATGTTTAGCAGCATGAGTGAAGGATGCTTTGTTGCGAAATAGGAAGCCTATTCTAGATTTAATTTTGGATTGGAGATGCTTAATGTGAGTCTGGAAGGAGAGTTTACAGTCTAACCAGACACCTAGGTATTTGTAGTTGTCCACATATTCTAAGTCAGAACCGTCCAGAGTAGTGATGCTGGCAGGTGATGCTGGCACACCTGCTGACAGGTGTGGGCAGCGATCGGTTTTACTTGTATTTAAGAGCAGTTGGAGGCCACGGAAGGAGAGTTGTATGGCATTGAAGCTCGTCTGGAGGTTAGTTAACAGTGTCCAAAGAAGAATGATGTGCAGACCTAGTCTCTGTAACATGACATTCTATGGAACAGATATGGAGTTGGATAAGGATGTTTCTGATGCGCAGGCCTCGTCTCTGTAACGTGACATGCTATGGAGTTGACTAAGGATGTTTATGAATTGCAGGCCTCGTCTCTGTAACGTGACATGCTATGGAGTTGACTAAGGATGTTTATGAATTGCAGGCCTCGTCTCTGTAACGTGACATGCTATGGAGTTGACTAAGGATGTTTATGAATTGCAGGCCTAGTCTCTGATGACATGAAATGGCTTTGGATTAGGCTGTTTCTGATGCGTAGGCCTGGTCTCTGTAACGTGACATGATATGGAGCAGGTATGGGGTTGGATAAGGGTGATTCTGAATTTCAAGCCTAGTCCCTGTAACGTGACATAATATGGAGTTGGATAAGGATATTTCTGATGCGTAGGCCTGGTCTCTGTAATGTGACATGCTATATGATTGGATCAGGATGTTTGTGATGTGCAGGCCTTGTCTCTGTAACGTGACATGCTTTGGAGCAGAGATGGAAAAGAATGTTTCTGAATTTCAGGACTAGTCTCTGTAACGTGACGTTATGAGTTGTATAAGGATGTTTCTGAATCGCAGGCCTAGTCTCTGTAACGTGACATGAAACGGAGTTGGATTAGGCTGTTTCTGATGCGTAGGCCTGGTCTCTGTAACGTGACATGATATGGAGCAGGTATGGGGTTGGATAAGGGTGATTCTGAATTTCAAGCCTAGTCCCTGTAACGTGACATAATATGGAGTTGGATAAGGATATTTCTGATGCGTAGGCCTGGTCTCTGTAATGTGACATGCTATATGATTGGATCAGGATGTTTGTGATGTGCAGGCCTTGTCTCTGTAACGTTGTGGTGTCTTGTTTCAGGAATGTGAGCTGAGCAAGAAGAGAAAAGAATGTGAAAACTTGGAACATGAAGTTAGGAAGAGACAGAAGGGATGTCTGGATTTGGTAAGGGTCCCTCGTCCTATCACCTGCCTGTTAACTACTGTACTCGAGGTGCTACTCTCAGTGGACCAGGTGCTGGGGCGCTGGTGGAGGGAGAAATTCCTCTGCTATAGAATGAATGAAACAGTATCAACCACATGAAGGTTCCATTCATTCTATCCCAGGCATTACACTGAGCGCGGCCTCAGATTTATTATTAAAGTGGCACCAGCCTCCACTGATTGCAACAGTATAGTTACCACTGTACTACGATGTAGTTACTAAAGCTACTCCCTCTGACAGGAGAGCCAGCTTGAGGATGAGCGAGGCAAAAATGGGCATCTAGAGGAAGAGGCGGATCTCCTCAGGAGGAAGGCACAGCTGCTCGACCAGGTCAGTCTCTATTCTAATCTATTATATTCCATGCCATTCTATTCCATTTTATTCTATTCTTTGAGGCCCTCGTAGGCTTTGTGTTGTTTTTATGACAGAATGAATGTACATTATGGTTCAACTGGAACCCTCAACTGTCTTCTCTGTCATGACCCTTCAGTAGACTGGAAGGGCTCCTGTTTTCTGTGTCTGTCCTCCTCCTGGTCTTGAGGAATGACAGTACTCATGTCCAGTGTCTCTATCGCTCCCTCTCTCTCTTCTCTCTCTCTCTCTCTCCCCACCCCTCCCTCTCGCCCCCACCCCCTCCCTCTCCCCTCCCCCCCACCTCTCGCTCTCTCTCCCCCCCACCCCATCCCTCTCTCTCAGACCTGGGTTGAGAATGAGGAGCTGAGAGAGCACCTCTCTGAAGTGACCGCTCAACGTGATTCAGGTCTCAAGGAGAACCAGAGACTCCGTGTCAAACTGGAGAACCTAGAGCAGGTCCTGAAGGTACAGGCTGATCTCTAGTGTAGAGCAGGTCCTAAAGGTACAGGCTGATCTCTGGTATAGAGCAGGTCTTAAAGGTACAGGCTGATCTCTAGTGTAGAGCAGGTCTTAAAGGTACAGGCTGATCTCTAGTGTAGTACAGGCTGATCTCTAGTGTAGAGCAGGTCCTAAAGGTACAGGCTGATCTCTAGTATAGAGCAGGTCTTAAAGGTACAGGCTGATCTCTAGTGTAGAGCAGGTCCTAAAGGTACAGGCTGATCTCTAGTGTAGAGCAGGTCCTAAAGGTACAGGCTGATCTCCAGTGTAGAGCAGGTCCTAAAGGTACAGGCTGATCTCTAGTGTAGAGCAGGTCCTAAAGGTACAGGCTGACCTCTAGTATTGAGCAGGTCTTAAAGGTACAGGCTGATCTCTAGTGTAGAGCAGGTCCTAAAGGTACAGGCTGATCTCTAGTGTAGAGCAGGTCCTAAAGGTACAGGCTGATCTCTAATGTAGAGCAGGTCCTAAAGGTACAGGCTGATCTCTAGTGTAGAGCAGGTCTTAAAGGTGCAGGCTGATCTCTAGTATAGAGCAGGTCCTGAAGGTACAGGCTGATCTCTAGTGTAGAGCAGGTCTTAAAGGTGCAGGCTGATCTCTAGTGTAGATCAGGTCCTGAAGGTACAGGCTGATCTCTAGTGTAGAGCAGGTCCTAAAGGTACAGGCTGATCTCTAGTGTAGAGCAGGTCCTAAAGGTACAGGCTGATCTCTAGTATAGAGCAGGTCTTAAAGGTACAGGCTGATCTCTAGTGTAGAGCAGGTCCTAAAGGTACAGGCTGATCTCTAGTGTAGAGCAGGTCCTAAAGGTACAGGCTGATCTCCAGTGTAGAGCAGGTCCTAAAGGTACAGGCTGATCTCTAGTGTAGAGCAGGTCCTAAAGGTACAGGCTGACCTCTAGTATTGAGCAGGTCTTAAAGGTACAGGCTGATCTCTAGTGTAGAGCAGGTCCTAAAGGTACAGGCTGATCTCTAGTGTAGAGCAGGTCCTAAAGGTACAGGCTGATCTCTAGTGTAGAGCAGGTACTGAAGGTACAGGCTGATCTCTAGTGTAGAGCAGGTCCTAAAGGTACAGGCTGATCTCTAGTGTAGAGCAGGTCCTAAAGGTACAGGCTGATCTCTAGTGTAGAGCAGGTCCTGAAGGTACAGGCTGATCTCTAGTGTAGAGCAGGTCCTAAAGGTACAGGCTGATCTCTAGTGTAGAGCAGGTCCTAAAGGTACAGGCTGATCTCTAGTATAGAGCAGGTCCTAAAGGTACAGGCTGATCTCTAGTATAGAGCAGGTCCTGAAGGTACAGGCTGATCTCTAGTGTAGAGCAGGTCTTAAAGGTGCAGGCTGATCTCTAGTGTAGATCAGGTCCTGAAGGTACAGGCTGATCTCTAGTGTAGAGCAGGTCCTAAAGGTACAGGCTGATCTCTAGTATAGAGCAGGTCCTAAAGATACAGGCTGATCTCCAGTGTAGAGCAGGTCCTAAAGGTACAGGCTGATCTCTAGTGTAGAGCAGGTCCTAAAGGTACAGGCTGATCTCTAGTATAGAGCAGGTCCTAAAGGTACAGGCTGATCTCTAGTATAGAGCAGGTCCTAAAGGTACAGGCTGATCTCTAGTGTAGAGCAGGTCCTAAAGGTACAGGCTGATCTCTAGTGTAGAGCAGGTCCTAAAGGTACAGGCTGATCTCTAGTATAGAGCAGGTCCTGAAGGTACAGGCTGATCTCTAGTGTAGAGCAGGTCTTAAAGGTACAGGCTGATCTCTAGTATAGAGCAGGTCCTAAAGGTACAGGCTGATCTCTAGTGTAGAGCAGGTCCTAAAGGTACAGGCTGATCTCTAGTATAGAGCAGGTCCTAAAGATACAGGCTGATCTCTAGTGTAGAGCAGGTCCTAAAGGTACAGGCTGATCTCTAGTGTAGAGCAGGTCCTAAAGGTACAGGCTGATCTCTAGTATAGAGCAGGTCTTAAAGGTACAGGCTGATCTCTAGTATAGAGCAGGTCTTAAAGGTACAGGCTGATCTCTAGTATAGAGCAGGTCTTAAAGGTACAGGCTGATCTCTAGTGTAGAGCAGGTCTTAAAGGTACAGGCTGATCTCTAGTATAGAGCAGGTCTTAAAGGTACAGGCTGATCTCTAGTGTAGAGCAGGTCTTAAAGGGACAGGCTGATCTCTAGTATTTTGTTGCCACACTTCCAAGTTGTTGACTCCCCAGAGCCAGGTTCACTTTGACAACAAATATAGTCGTGTTGTCATTTCTAAGTCGTGTCGCTAGGCTGTCGCTAGGCTTTATTCAGACGGTAACTGTCATGCAAATGACCGCCTGTCTCACGGTATTTTCTCCCCAATTTCGTGATTTCCAATTGGTAGTTACAGTCTTTTCCCATCGCTGCAACTCCCGTACGAACCCGGGAGAAACGCAGGTCGAGAGCCATGCGTCCTCCAAAAACACAACCCTGCCAAGCGGCCCTTCTTCTTGACACACTGCTCGCTTAACCCGTAAGTCAGCCGCACCAATGTGTCGGAGGAAACACCGTCCAACTGACGACTGAAGTCAGCGTGTTTGCGCCTGGCTCGCCACAGGGAGTGGCTAGAGCTCGATCGGACAAGAACATCTCGGCCGGCCTAACCCGGAGGACGCTGGGCCAATTGTGCGCCGCCTTATGGGTCTCCCGGTCACGGCCAGCTGCGACACAGCCGGGGATTAAAACAGGGTCTGTAGTGACGCCTCTAGCACTGAGATGCAGTGCCTTAGACCGCGATGCAGTGCCTTAGACCGCGATGCAGTGCCTTAGACCGCGATGCAGAGCCTTAGACCGCGATGCAGAGCCTTAGACCGCGATGCAGTGCCTTAGACCGCGATGCAGTGCCTTAGACCGCGATGCAGTGCCTTAGACCGCGATGCAGTGCCTTAGACCGCGATGCAGTGCCTTAGACCGCGATGCAGTGCCTTAGACCGCGATGCAGTGCCTTAGACCGCGATGCAGTGCCTTAGACCGCGATGCAGAGCCTTAGACCGCGATGCAGAGCCTTAGACCGCGATGCAGTGCCTTAGACCGCGATGCAGTGCCTTAGACCGCGATGCAGAGCCTTAGACCGCGATGCAGAGCCTTAGACCGCGATGCAGTGCCTTAGACCGCGATGCAGAGCCTTAGACCGCGATGCAGTGCCTTAGACCGCGATGCAGAGCCTTAGACCGCGATGCAGAGCCTTAGACCGCGATGCAGTGCCTTAGACCGCGATGCAGTGCCTTAGACCGCGATGCAGAGCCTTAGACCGCGATGCAGTGCCTTAGACCGCGATGCAGTGCCTTAGACCGCGATGCAGTGCCTTAGACCGCGATGCAGAGCCTTAGACCGCGATGCAGTGCCTTAGACCGCGATGCAGTGCCTTAGACCGCGATGCAGAGCCTTAGACCGCGATGCAGAGCCTTAGACCGCGATGCAGAGCCTTAGACCGCGATGCAGAGCCTTAGACCGCGATGCAGTGCCTTAGACCGCGATGCAGTGCCTTAGACCGCGATGCAGTGCCTTAGACCGCGATGCAGAGCCTTAGACCGCGATGCAGTGCCTTAGACCGCGATGCAGTGCCTTAGACCGCGATGCAGTGCCTTAGACCGCGATGCAGTGCCTTAGACCGCGATGCAGTGCCTTAGACCGCGATGCAGTGCCTTAGACCGCGATGCAGTGCCTTAGACCGCGATGCAGAGCCTTAGACCGCGATGCAGTGCCTTAGACCGCGATGCAGAGCCTTAGACCGCGATGCAGAGCCTTAGACCGCGATGCAGAGCCTTAGACCGCGATGCAGTGCCTTAGACCGCGATGCAGTGCCTTAGACCGCGATGCAGAGCCTTAGACCGCGATGCAGAGCCTTAGACCGCGATGCAGAGCCTTAGACCGCGATGCAGTGCCTTAGACCGCGATGCAGTGCCTTAGACCGCGATGCAGAGCCTTAGACCGCGATGCAGTGCCTTAGACCGCGATGCAGAGCCTTAGACCGCGATGCAGTGCCTTAGACCGCGATGCAGAGCCTTAGACCGCGATGCAGAGCCTTAGACCGCGATGCAGTGCCTTAGACCGCGATGCAGAGCCTTAGACCGCGATGCAGTGCCTTAGACCGCGATGCAGAGCCTTAGACCGCGATGCAGAGCCTTAGACCGCGATGCAGAGCCTTAGACCGCGATGCAGTGCCTTAGACCGCGATGCAGTGCCTTAGACCGCGATGCAGTGCCTTAGACCGCGATGCAGAGCCTTAGACCGCGATGCAGAGCCTTAGACCGCGATGCAGTGCCTTAGACCGCGATGCAGTGCCTTAGACCGCGATGCAGAGCCTTAGACCGCGATGCAGTGCCTTAGACCGCGATGCAGTGCCTTAGACCGCGATGCAGAGCCTTAGACCGCGATGCAGAGCCTTAGACCGCGATGCAGTGCCTTAGACCGCGATGCAGTGCCTTAGACCGCGATGCAGAGCCTTAGACCGCGATGCAGTGCCTTAGACCGCGATGCAGTGCCTTAGACCGCGATGCAGAGCCTTAGACCGCGATGCAGTGCCTTAGACCGCGATGCAGTGCCTTAGACCGCGATGCAGTGCCTTAGACCGCGATGCAGTGCCTTAGACCGCGATGCAGTGCCTTAGACCGCGATGCAGTGCCTTAGACCGCGATGCAGAGCCTTAGACCGCGATGCAGAGCCTTAGACCGCGATGCAGTGCCTTAGACCGCGATGCAGTGCCTTAGACCGCGATGCAGAGCCTTAGACCGCGATGCAGTGCCTTAGACCGCTGTGCCACTGGGGAGGCCTCACTTTTACATTTTATTTATATCATATTTTTCTCGAACGATTGCCAAGTGAGTGCGCACATGGAGCGGCTATTCTGTGTTGAGTGTAAATGTGTCTGTGACCGAGTGTGTAAACTATAGAGTAATTATGTAAGCTCTGTGTGGTTACATTAAATTGATTTCTCCTTTGATGCTTGCAGCATATGCGAGAGGTCGCCGAGCGGAGGCAGCAGCTGGAACTAGAACATGAGCAGGCACTGGCTATCCTCAAGTTCAAACAGAATGAGATCAAACGACTACAGCGGGTGAGACGGCAACACCACACATTGCCTCTGGTCCTCTGGAGCTCAGTTGGTAGAGCGTCTGCTAAATGGCATACATTACTGTCCTCTCTCTCCTGCCTCCTACACAAGAACCACTGCCCAGCCAAACGCCTGTTCTCTCTCTCCCCTGCCTCCTACACAAGAACCAATGCCCAACCAAAGCTTGTCCTCTCTCTCCCCTGCCTCCTACACAAGAACCACTGCCCAGCCAAACGCCTGTTCTCTCTCTCCCCTGCCTCCTACACAAGAACCACTGCCCAGCCAAACGCCTGTTCTCTCTCTCCCCTGCCTCCTACACAAGAACCACTGCCCAGCCAAACGCCTGTTCTCTCTCTCCCCTGCCTCCTACACAAGAACCACCGCCCGGCCAACGCCTGTCCTCTCTCTCTCCTGCCTCCTACACAAGAACCACTGCCCAGCCAAACGCCTGTTCTCTCTCTCCCCTGCCTCCTACACAAGAACCACTGCCCAGCCAAAGCCTGTCTTAAATATAAGGAAATGCTCTCAGCTATACAACCAGAACATCCAAGCAACCCTGTTCCCAGAAATCACTAAGCAACATCCAATCACCTCAAATTACATTTTTCGGCTTCACTTTTATGATGTGTATTAAAGACTTTGTCCAGTAGGAGGTAGCTGTTGGGTGCAACGTTTGTTGGTTAGTTCTGGAGGGAACTATTATGAGAGATGTGAACTAAGTAACTGAAGAAACAAAATATTTGCGTGCATTGAATTACACTTTGTGAGTAGAATCATTTAAATAAATAGTGTTTATCTTTCCATTCAACAGGCTGAGTTTTTCGCCAAGAGGGAGCATGAGGGAGTGGTACAGATGCTGGAGGTAAGTCTGATCTGGTTGTTGTAGTTCTGTGGTGCTGAGGTCTGGTTGTTGTAGTTCTGTGGTGCTGAGGTCTAGTTGTTGTAGTTCTATGGTGCTGAGGTCTGGTTGTTGTAGTTCTGTGGTGCTGAGGCCTGGTTGTTGTAGTTCTATGGTGCTGAGGCCTGGTTGTTGTAGTTCTGTGGTGCTGAGGTCTGGTTGTTGTAGTTCTATGGTGCTGAGGTCTGGTTGTTGTAGTTCTGTAGTGCTGAGGTCTGGTTGTTGTAGTTCTGTGGTGCTGAGGTCTGGTTGTTGTAGTTCTGTGGTGCTGAGGTCTGGTTGTTGTAGTTCTGTGGTGCTGAGGTCTGGTTGTTGTAGTTCTGTGGTGCTGAGGTCTGGTTGTTGTAGTTCTGTGGTGCTGAGGTCTGGTTGTTGTAGTTCTGTGGTGCTGAGGTCTGGTTGTTGTAGTTCTGTGGTGCTGAGGTCTGGTTGTTGTAGTTCTGTGGTGCTGAGGTCTGGTTGTTGTAGTTCTGTGGTGCTGAGGTCTGGTTGTTGTAGTTCTGTGGTGCTGAGGTCTGGTTGTTGTAGTTCGGTGGTGCTGAGGTCTGGTTGTTGTAGTTCGGTGGTGCTGAGGTCTGGTTGTTGTAGTTCGGTGGTGCTGAGGCCTGGTTGTAGGGATCACAATATAGTTGCCAAATCTAGGAAAACCAAAGTTCCAAAGACTGGGCCTAATATGGTGTATAAGAGGTCATACAAGAAGTTTTGTAGTGATTCCTATGTTGTTGATGTAAAGAATATTTGTTGGTCTGTGGTGTGTAATGAGGAGCAAACAGACGCTGCACTTGACACATTTATGAAACTACTTATTCCAGTTACTAATAAGCATGCACTAATGTTGGCTAATGAGACTGAGGTGAAGTCGCTCTCTTGCGGGTAACGTGTCAATATTCAATATGTTGATACAACAGCAGTTAAGATGGGGAGAAGTCTGTCCATAATAAAGCTCTGCTCTGCCTTCTCAACATCACTATCAACAAGGCAGGTCCTACAGGCCCTAGTTTTGTCGCACCTGGACTACTGTTCAGTCGTGTGGTCAGGTGCCACAACTGTTCAGTCGTGTGGTCAGGTGCCACCTTGGAAAATTACAATTTGCTCAGACCAGGGCAGCAAGGCTGGCCCTTAAGTGTACAAGGAGAGCTAATAGTATCATGTAAATTGTTCATGGCTCAAAGTGGAGGAGAAGTTGACTTCCTCACTACTTGTTTTTGTAAAAAGTGTTGACAGGCTGAATGCACCAAGGTGTCTGATTAAACTACTAGCAAACAGCTCAGACACACATGCATACCCCACGAGACATGCCACCAGAGGTCTCTTCACAGTCCCCAAGTCCAGAACAGACTATGGGAGGTGCACAGTACTACATAGAGCCATGACTACATGGAACTCTATTCCACATCAGGTAACTGATGCAGCAGGAGAATCAGATTTAAAAACAGATAAAAATACCCCTTATGGAACAGTGGGGACTGTGACGAGACACACACACACACAGCAACAGACATGCATACACACACACTCTATACACACACGTACATTATAATATTGTTATATTTTGGTTTTATACATGTTATATTGTAGATATGTAGTGGTGTAATGTTATATGATGCAAAAAAGTGTTTGGTTGATGTAAGTGCCTTAATATGTTTGGACCCCAGGAAGAGTAGCTGCTGCCTTGGCAGGAACTAATGGGGATCCATAATAAACCCCAGGAAGAGTAGCTGCTGCCTTGGCAGGAACTAATGGGGATCCATAATAAACCACAGGAAGAGTAGCTGCTGCCTTGGCAGGAACTAATGGGGATCCATAATAAACCCCAGGAAGAGTAGCTGCTGCCTTGGCAGGAACTAATGGGGATCCATAATAAACCACAGGAAGAGTAGCTGCTGCCTTGGCAGGAACTAATGGGGATCCATAATAAACCCCAGGAAGAGTAGCTGCTGCCTTGGCAGGAACTAATGAGGATCCATAATAAACCCCAGGAAGAGTAGCTGCTGCCTTGACAGGAACTAGTGGGGATCCATAATAAACCCCAGGAAGGGTAGCTGCTGCCTTGACAGGAACTAGTGGGGATCCATAATAAACCCCAGGAAGAGTAGCTGCTGCCTTGGCAGGAACTAATGGGGATCAATAATAAATACAAATACAAAATAAATATATAGTATACAGCCATAATGTTGGCTAACGAGACTGAGGTGAAGTAGCTCTCTCGCAAGTAACGTGTCAATATTTGTCCAAGCCACAATAGCTAGTGGAAGTCACTCTCTCTGTCTCTCCCCAGAGGAGTGTGTTAGTTTAGAGTCTGTCAGTGTGGCTCTAGGAAGGCACACAGTCACACGAGAAGTAACGCTCTGATTAGATGGAGCTACATCATGGACTATTCAACCAGACATGTCTCATCACCCCAACACGCACTCTCATCACCCCAACCGATGCTAAACAAAACAGAGTATAAATATTTAATATTGCTTTTCTCTCTCTCTCTCTCCTCAGTCAGTAGACAAAAGACTTCCCTTAGTGGCTGATGCAGTGTGAAAACCTTATCAGTCCTTTGTGTAGTTTACCCAGCTGTCAGCATAGAGACGTTATTATAGCACCAACTTGCCCTCGTCTGGTTCTAGCTATCACTTACCTGGCGGCTGGATAATGTGACAGTTGGAAGTTTTAACAGATGACTGTTATGCTAGCTTACCTTCCTTGTCAGGTTTATTTATGCGTATATGCTGCGGCTGGGAAGTGCCAGAGTGTTTAGTGTACTTTTCAAAATATAATGAACCCGCATGGCCCGTGACAACTATATTTTATTAATATTAAGACTTACAATATTATTGTTTGTCAGGATCACTGGCTCAGTTCAAATCCTCATCCTGCTGACTGGCTCCCAAAGACATAACAATGAAAGAAAATCCAACAACCTGATCGTCTTAAAGAATGGCTTATTTAATATGTATATTGTTATTGCGTGTGTATAGCCTTTTGTCTGTGATTGATTGTGTGTAAAGAATTTTCTCTGTGATTACATACTGTGTGTGTGTGTGTGTGTGTGTTTAAATTAAGTGTGTACATATTCTATTCTAGGACTGGATTCAGCATGTGTTGCAGAGGGAGTTGGTACAGTACTGTTACTCTCTGATTGGTTGGAATTGCTCATGAACTATTCCTCCTACTCTCTATTTTTCTGTCTCTCTCTCTCTCTCTCTCTCTCTCTCTCTCTCTCTCTCTCTCTCTCTCTCTCTCTCTCTCTCGATCCTTCTCTCTCTCTCTCTCTCTCGATCCTTCTCTCTTCCTCTTTCTCTCAAAACAATAAAACATCACTTGTAAAAGCCCGCTGTCTCTCTCTCTCTCGATCCTTCTCTCTTCCTCTTTCTCTCAAAACAAAAAAAACATCACTTGTAAAAGCCTGCTCTCTCTCCTTTCAGAGGAGAGAAGTTTGGTACGGAGGACAGAGAGAGACATGCTAGAGAGATCATAGAAACAGACAGAATAGAAGTTTGGTACGGAGGACAGAGAGACATGCTAGAGAGATCATAGAAACAGACAGGCTAGAAGTTTGGTATGGAGGACAGAGAGACATGCTAGAGAGATCATAGAAACAGACAGGATAGAAGTTTGGTACAGAGGACAGAGAGACATGCTAGAGAGATCATAGAAACAGACAGGATAGAAGTGTGGTACATCGCACAGAGAGACATGCTAGAGAGATCATAGAAACGGACATGATAGATACTGTATCTATCTATGACAGACACAGCCTTCTCTCTGAGGACCTGGACTCTGATTGCAGTGTGATTTTAGCCTAATAACCATGTGTTCTTTCCTCCACTGTTACACAAGCATAAGTTTGTTTTTAAATTGCTTGTTCTTCTGTGCTTTTTGTTCTTTCTTTTCCCGCTAACCAGACTACATTGGACTCCATGCAGGTACCAGCAACAACCTCGCCCAACCTCGACCACCCCGTTCCCAACCTCAACCACCCCGTTCCCAACCTCAACCACCCCGTTCCCAACCTCAACCACCCCGATCCCAACCTCAACCACCCCGTTCCCAACCTCAACCACCACGTTCTCAACCACCACGTTCCCAACCTCAACTACCACGTTCCCAACCTCAACCACCACGTTCCCAACCTCAACCACCCCGTTCCCAACCTCAACTACCCCGATCCCAACCTCAACCACCCCGATCCCAACCTCAACCACCCCGTTCCCAACCTCAACCACCACGTTCTCAACCACCCCGTTCCCAACCTCAACCACCCCGTTCCCAACCTCAACCACCCCGATCCCAACCTCAACCACCCCGATCCCAACCTCAACCACCCCGATCCCAACCTCAACCACCCCGATCCCAACCTCAACCACCCCGTTCCCAACCTCAACCACCACGTTCTCAACCACCACGTTCCCAACCTCAACTACCACGTTCCCAACCTCAACCACCACGTTCCCAACCTCAACCACCCCGTTCCCAACCTCGACCACCCCGTTCCCAACCTCGACCACCCCGTTCCCAACCTCGACCACCCCGATCCCAACCTCGACCACCCCGATCCCAACCTCGACCACCCCGTTCCCAACCTCGACCACCCCGTTCCCAACCTCGACCACCCCGTTCCCAACCTCAACCACCCCGTTCCCAACCTCAACCACCCCGTTCCCAACCTCAACCACCCCGTTCCCAACCTCAACCACCCCGTTCCCAACCTCAACCACCCCGTTCCCAACCTCAACCACCCCGTTCCCAACCTCAACCACCCCGTTCCCAACCTCAACCACCCCGTTCCCAACCTCAACCACCCCGTTCCCAACCTCAACCACCCCGTTCCCAACCTCAACCACCCCGATCCCAACCTCAACCACCCCGTTCCCAACCTCAACTACCCCGTTCCCAACCTCAACCACCCCGTTCCCAACCTCAACCACCACGTTCCCAACCTCAACCACCACATTCCCAACCTCAACCACCCCGATCCCAACCCAACCACCCCGATCCCAACCTCAACCACCCCGATCCCAACCTCAACCACCCCGTTCCCAACCTCAACCACCCCGTTCCCAACCTCAACCACCCCGTTCCCAACCTCAACCACCCCGTTCCCAACCTCAACCACCCCGTTCCCAACCTCAACCACCCCGTTCCCAACCTCAACCACCCAGATCCCAACCTCACCCAACCTCAACTACCCCGTTCCCAACCTCAACCACCCCGTTCCCAACCTCTACAAAAGGCCGTAGACACAGGAGTCCTTGCAGCAAGTTAGTGGCTCATTAGTTTGAGAATGAAGAACAAATGTAAACGTCAGCGCCAGTGATACCCTGATGGTAGTTGTTTCTAGGGAGGTATTTATGGGAAGACAAAGATGGCCTCTAATGTTCTCTAGCTACAGCGGAGGTGGTCTGTAATGTTGCAGCAGACTTTGAATACAGCATGACAATGCTGATTTGGGCTCTCTGTAAGGTGACAGGCTCCAGCCAGGTTTAGTGTGCGTCAGTGTATTGTACTGTACTATGTGCCTTTTCCTACACAGCTGTGTGTTTCAATCAGTTACATACAGGCCTAGTGGTAATTGTGTTCATTTTAAATAATCCCTTTGTGTGGACACACAGAGAGTCCCTCTGATTCCGGCTGGTGTGTGGCATTGTATTTCGTATGTGTCCGTGTGTGTCTTTTGTGTGTGTGTATGCATGTCTGAGCGAGCAGTGTGTGTGTAGGCAATTAAAGTGTGTGTGAAACAGCCCGGGGCCGAGTGACGCTGGGCTGAGTGCACGGAACCTTGGTCATAAGAGAATTGGCTTGGGACTTAAGCGCAGGGTGTTAAGATAGAGTTAGCCTGCTTTCTTAGGCAGTCGAGCTTTGACCCTAAGATAATGGGGCTTCTCTGTCTCTTCTCTGTCTCTCTCTCTCTCGCTCTCTTCCTATCTCTCCCTCTTTCCTCTCTATATCTCTTGTCTTTCTCTCATCTCAAAGTATTTTAATCCAGTCTCTCTATTGGGCAGCTTGATCTATTCTATAGTGAGCAGCACAGTGACTCAAATCTCGTAAGAAAATGGGAAATTCTATTCACATTCTGTGTAATCAGTTAGTTGGATCTACTTGCTATCTGTCCCCATTTGACTTGGTTCATGCTAGCAGTCATTTGGAACACGCTTTGCTTGGTGTTGTAGGTGAGAGGTTTGACAGGAAGCTGTGTTCAGACAGGTGTGTGTGTGTGTGTCAGTGCGCTCGCTTGTGTCTGTGTTTCATGTAGCTGCAGGCCCCTGTCACATCAGTACCAGGAAACTCCCACCACAACCAGAAGCGAAACCAGCCACTTATAGAAACTTACTGGGGGCTGACGCTAAACCTTGTAGAGCGTTCTGTACACCCTGTAGACCATTCTGTACACCCTGTAAAGCATTCTGTAAACCCTGTAGAGCCTTCTGTAAACCCTGTAGAGCCTTCTGTAAACCCTGTAGAGCATGGGTGTCAAACTCTGGCCCGCGGGCCAGATTTGGCCCGCGGGGTAATTATATTTGGCCCGCGAGACAATACCAAATTACTACTAGAGCTGGCCCGCCGGTATTATACAGCGCATTCACCGCTAATACTACGAATCCCATAATGCTCTGCTGTTGTTTTCGCGCGCCAATCAGGACAGGACCCAGAAACGCCCTCTCCTCTGTGACAGTAGTCATAGCAACATAGACGCTACAACTGTCAGCGCGCTATCCCTTCCCAAAAATGGCGAAAAGAAAGGCAGAAAACAGGAGCTTTCTGGACAAGTGTGAGGCAGAATATCTTTCTCTGTGACATCTCGAGCCATCTCGATGCGCTGAACCTGCAGCTTCAGGGGCGGGGGCGCATCATCACAGACATGTACGCTGCAGTGAGGGCCTTTAAAACTAAACTGTGCCTGTGGGAGAATCAGATGCTGCAAGGAAACCATTGCCATTTTCCCTGCTGCCAAACCATAAAAGCGCAGATCTCTACCGCCGTGTTCCCATGCGCACAGTTTGCTGAAAAACTCAGTGTTCTCGCCGCTGAGTTTAGCCGGCGATTTGCCGACTTCGATGTCCAGAAATGTAGGTTTGAACTGCTTAGTAATCCCTTCGCAGTTGATGTGGAAAATGCACCAACCAACATCCAAATGGAGCTGATTGAACTCCAGTGCAACGACACGCTGAAGTCAAAGTATGATGCTGTGGGCGCCGCACAGTTTCCACGGTTCATCCCTGACACAATGCCTCAGCTCCGCACCCAAGCTGCTCAGATGCTCTCCATGTTCGGCAGCACTTATCTATGCGAGCAACTTTTCTCCTCGATGAAGATGACCAAAACAACTCACAGGAGACGTCTGACTGATGAACACCTTCGCTCGATACTGAGGATTTCTTCAGCTCAGAGCCTGAGCCCAGACATTGATGAACTAGCATCCAAGAAGAGATGCCAGGTATCTGGCTTGGGCACATCAGATTAGATCAGTGTGCAATAATTAATGTTTTCTTTGTGCACTTTTTCTTGCTACAAGGCATGGGCTTGAATGGTTGATTGATTTATTATCATTTTATTTGTAAAATTATTAGCCAGTGGAAAAAGTTTATTTTGGTATTTAAATCAGAAGGCTGCAAATAGAAAAGAGGCATACAATTTTTATTTAAATTTTATTTATTTAATAAATGAATGCCATTGATGTGTTTTTTCATTTGAAATTCGATTTTGCATGTCTCCACTATTAAATTATATATTGTATGGTAATAAGCGATGCTTGTTCCATATTCAATGTTAAAGCAAAACTTGTTTGGGTCCATATTAAAAGGTTCATTTGTTCAATGTTGGCCCGCGACTTTGTTCAGGTTTTACATTTTGGCCCACTGGGTATTTGAGTTTGACACCCCTGCTGTAGAGCATTCTGTAAACCCTGTAGAGCATTCTGTAAACCCTGTAGAGCATTCTGTAAACCCTGTAGACCATTCTGTAAACCCTGTAGAGCATTTTGTAAACCCTGTAGAGCATTTTGTAAACCCTGTAGAGCATTTTGTAAACCCTGTAGAGCCTTCTGTACACCCTGTAAAGTATTCTGTAAACCCTGTCGAGTATTCATTCTGTAGAGTGTTCTGTAGAGTGTTCTGTAGAGTGTTCTGTAGAGTGTTCTGACTCAGCTGTGGCTATGTAATGGCTTTGCTAGAGTGACTGTGAGCGCTACACGACCGTGTGTTGGAGGACATGCATTGCAACTCGCTGCAAACTACACTAGCTTCACTTCAGATTCTGTTTGTCACATTACCCATAAAACCAACACCTCCTACTAAGGCCTTGAAACCTGTTACTCACCCTCCACCCTCCTTTTCCCACCTTTTTTGTCTTGTAATTTCATTTTTAAAAGAAATTGTAATTGTAAGTGAGTGTTTGCATGTTAAAATCAGGGGTTGGAACTAGTTCCGGAAAATACCAGACATTTTCAAAAAGCAGAATCAGAACTGGAACAATGTGTTCTATACTGTTCCAAAACAGAACCGTTATTTTAAAAGCATGGAAACCGGTTAATAAACATTTTTTACATTCCAAGCATTTTCTTTCAGTCCACAAAAAAATCAACAAAGCACCTATGCAAAGCCCTCCCTCTGTCAATCAGAAACTTCTTCCAGTGTCTGCCTGCCAGCTGAACAGCTTTGCCAGTGTGTGTGGGTGTAGCCTGTCTGCCCCTCCCCCTCCGAAGCGTAGCTGTAGCCCCTCCCCCTCCGAAGCGTAGCTGTAGCCCCTCCCCCTCCGAAGCGTAGCTGTAGCCCCTCCCCCTCCGAAGCGTAGCTGTAGCCCCTCCCCCTCCGAAGCGTAGCTGTAGCCCCTCCCCCTCCGAAGCGTAGCTGTAGCCCCTCCCCCTCCGAAGCGTAGCTGTAGCCCCTCCCCCTCCGAAGCGTAGCTGTAGCCCCTCCCCCTCCGAAGCGTAGCTGTTGCCCCTCCCACCTCTGAAGCGTAGCTGTTGCCCCTCCCACCTCTGAAGCGTAGCTGTTGCCCCTCCCACCTCTGAAGCGTAGCTGTTGCCCCTCCCCCTCTGAAGCGTAGCTGTTGCCCCTCCCCCTCTGAAGCGTAGCTGTTGCCCCTCCCCCTCTGAAGCGTAGCTGTTGCCCCTCCCCCTCTGAAGCGTAGCTGTTGCCCCTCCCCCTCTGAAGCGTAGCTGTTGCCCCTCCCCTTCTGAAGCGTAGCTGTAGCCCCTCCCCTTCTGAAGCGTAGCTGTTGCCCCTCCCCCTCTGAAGCGTAGCTGTTGCCCCTCCCACCTCTGAAGCGTAGCTGTTGCCCCTCCCACCTCTGAAGCGTAGCTGTAGCCCCTCCCCTTCTGAAGCGTAGCTGTTGCCCCTCCCCCTCTGAAGCGTAGCTGTTGCCCCTCCCACCTCTGAAGCGTAGCTGTAGCCCCTCCCACCTCTGAAGCGTAGCTGTAGCCCCTCCCCCTCTGAAGCGTAGCTGTTGCCCCTCCCCCTCCGAAGCGTAGCTGTTGCCCCTCCCCCTCCGAAGCGTAGCTGTAGCCCCTCCCCCTCCGAAGCGTAGCTGTCCCCCTCCGACTGCTGTGCCCCTCCCCCTCCGAAGCGTAGCTGTAGCCCCTCCCCCTCCGAAGCGTAGCTGTAGCCCCTCCCCCTCCGAAGCGTAGCTGTAGCCCCTCCCCCTCTGAAGCGTAGCTGTAGCCCCTCCCCCTCCGAAGCCTGGCTGTTGCCCCTCCCCCTCTGAAGCCTGGCTGTTGCCCCTCCCCTTCTGAAGCGTAGCTGTACCCTACTGAAGTTACAAGCGTGATTCAAGAGAGATTTTTTATCAGGGAAGAATGGTTCAACTTTTTCAATGCTAGTTAGGGATACTTAAGTTATCGCATTTCACATTGGATGTGTTAACTACTAAAAGGTAAGGCACGTTTTTAATTCTGGTGGCGCTTTGTTAGCTAGCTAGCTTCTCTGGTCCAACTTTAAGCCAACTCTGAAGTTCAAAGATTAAAAGTGTGTCCATAGAAGCCACTCCTCAGTAGGTATAATTCTCTGGGCCTAATGCAGATACTGTTATGTCATCACGAGGCTCAGCACTCCAAACCAAGCCTCCTCCTCCTCCACCCTCTCTCCCCACCCGCAAAATTTCAGTTGCATCTCGCGCTCGACACTTGTCTTTCCTCACTGAGCTATAGCTTGTCCGATAGCAAGCTGCTCTATCCGCACTGCATGATTGTTGAAGAAATTTAATGTAAGCTAAATGTTTAAAAAATATATAATTTCAGAGGTTTCAAAACTAAACGTAAAGGAACGATATAAACCTGTACTTATATTTTTTTGAACCGGTTCAGAACTTGATGGAACGGAAACAAAAATAATGGTTCTGTTCAGAAAGAAATGATTGGTAAATAATTTCGGTTCCAACCCCTGGTTATATTAAACAAGTTAACTTGTTATTCTAGTCGTATCATTTTGAAATAGTCAAATTGTCAAAGAAGGCCACGACACAAATACATTAGCCTATGATCTTTCGTTAGCCTAAGAGCTGAAACTAAATGCTCTGTGTGTGTCTACCTCTCTGTCTCTGTCTCTCGTCTCTGTCTCTGTCTCTGTCTCTCTCTGTCTATCTGTCTCTGTCCCTCACTCTCTCTCTCTCTCTTTCTCTGTTTCTCTCTGTTTCTCTGTCTCTGTCCCTCGCTCTCGCTCTCGCTCTCTCTGTCTCTGTCTCTGTCTCTGTCTCTGTCTCGCTCTCGCTCTCTGCCTCTATCTCTCTGCCTCTATCTCTCTTTATCTCTCTCTCTCTCTCTGCCTCTCTCTCTCTCTCTCTGTCTCTGTGCTCTTCAGTCTAAGGTGCGGGAGTTGGAGGATAAGTGTCACAGCCAGAGTGAACAGTTCAGCCTGCTCAGCCATGAGCTGGAGACCTTCAGACTACAGGCTGGCAAATTGGACCTGTCTGGCTCCAATATCCTCACTAACCCCCCTCTCTGCCATCTGACCAACGGGGTGGGCCTTACCGGAGGTAACCATAGCTACCGTAATGACACTATTACACGCCAATGGGCAACTGTTATTCCCATGATATCACCATAACTATTATAACCATATCATATTACCGTAATGACACTATTACACGCCAATGGGCGTTTTGTTATTCCAATGATATCACCACAACTAGTATAACCATATCATATTACCGTAATGACACTATTACACACCATTGGGCAACTGTTGTTCCAATGATATCACCATAACTATTACAACCATATCATATTACCGTAATGAGACTAATACATTCCTCATACTCACTCATATTCCCCTCATGATATACACTTCCCATCCCAATAAATGTATATTTTCATATGGCCTTTGTATGCCCCCTCGGCCTCCTTTCAAATACTACTACCCAATCTCCCTCAGACACAGTTGACCCGTGTGGTCTATAGTTTATACCAAGATGCATTTTACACTTGAAGGTAGCTAAAGTAAAGTGTTTGTTCCAGCTGTGGGTCTCCCATGTAGATAGTAGGATTGTAATTACATTTTAAATGGCCGTGATTGAGTTTGAAAGGGATTCCACTTGATAAATTCACTTTGATGCAGACCCGTATTAGTACATGATATTTTGTCAACCTGGCCACAGCTGGCTTTAAAGTATCCATTAAAGTCCCTACTGTATCCATCCGTATATCCATCTATCTATATATCCATACATGCATATATCCATGCATCCATTTATCCATCCAGCCATCCATCCAGCCATCCAGCAATATATCCATACATCCATATATCCATGCATCCATTTATCCATCCAGCCATCCATATATCCATCAGTAGCTGTGCTGTTTGTGTTTTAGATCAACGTGGCCCATGGGATGACTCTCTGGGTGATGTGGCCTTCTGGAGTCTGGAGGAGAGAGATACTCTCCCCTGTGACCCCTTTCTTGTTTGAGTAATCTGGTAGCTGAATTCACTGTTAGGTTCATTGTAACGACCCACATAATCACAATATTCATGTCCGAATACCCATACTAGTGTACTACATACTTAAACTGCATACTTTACTCATCGTCACATATTATTTAGCACGTACCGTTTAGTAAAAATATACAATAGGCCACAGCCACAAAGCAGTAGCGGCTCCTGACTGGCTGAGTAGGTGGGGCAGGGCCAAGTGCGGGTGGATTTTTCCAAATTATAACCAGCCTATCACATTCGACCTTTACCGTAGTACAGTGTTTCCCAACTCCAGTCCTTCAGTACCCACAACATAAATCCTGTTATGGCTGCTAGCGGCACACCTCGACAACATCCAGTGAAATTGCAGAGCGCCAAATTCAAACTACAGAATTATAAATATTTAACATTCATGAAAATACACGTGTAATACATCAAAATAAAGCTTAACTTCTTGTTAATCCAGCCGCAGTGTCAGATTTCAAAAAGGCTTTACGGCGAAAGCATACCATTCGATTGTCTGAGGACAGCGCCCCGCATACAAATGCATGACAAATCATTTTTCAACCAGGCAGTTGCGACACGAAAGTCTGAAATAGCACTATAATAAATGCCTTACCTTTGAAGATCTTCTTCTGTTGGCACTCCGAAAGGTCCCAGCTACATCACAAATGGTCCGTTTGTTCGATAAAGTCCTTCTTTATAGCCATAAAAACTCTGTTTAGCTGGCACGCTTCGGTCAATAATCCACCGGTTTCCCTCCTTCAAAATGCATACAAAATGAATCCCAAACGTTACCAATAAACTTATCCAAACAAGTCAAACAACGTTTATAATCAAACCTCAGGTACCCTAATACGTAAATAAACGATAAAAGTTGAGACGGAGAATCGTTTATTATCTTTACCTGAGATAAACAAAAAGAACGCGTTCTCGTCCATGCGCATGGAAACACTACAGCCAAAATGGAAGCCACTTAGAAAAACTACAACTTCTACCTAATTTTTCCAAAAAACTGCCTGAAACTCTTTCTAAAGACTGTTGACATCTAGTGGAAGCCCTAGGAACTGCAATCTGGGAGGATTTTGCCTTATTATAAAAGTGACAGCCATTGAAAACAGTGGTAGGCTGAATTTTTTGGGGGGGTGTTTGTCCTCTGGGTTTCGCCTGCCATTTCAGTTCTGTTATACTCACAGACATTAATTTAACAGTTTTAGAAACTTCAGAGTGTTTTCTATCCAAATCTACCAATTATTATTATGCATATCCTAGCTTCTGCGCCTGAGTAACAGGCAGTTTACTTTGGGCACGCTTTTCATCCGGATGTCAAAATACTGCCCCCTAGCCCAAAGAGGTTTTAAAACTGTCTGACAGCTAGATCCAGGATTCTTACAGGGTTCAAGTTCAATTTCTAATTTAACTGAATAATGCTCTTCTAAAGTGCATTCGTAAAGTTTCCACACCCCTTGACCTTTTCCACATTTTGTTACGTTACAGCCTTATTCTAAAATGTATTAACTTGTTTTCCTTCATCAATCTACACACAATACCCCATAATGACAAAGCAAAAATAATTTAAAAAAAAACTTTTATTAAAAATGAAAAACAGAGATCACATTTGCATAAGTATTCAGACCCTTTACTCAGTACTTTGTTGAAGCACCTTTGGCAGAGGGTTGAGGACCTCGAAGCTCAGAGAGAGATGGAGACAGGAGGGTTTTACTCCACTGTTTATTCAGCCTGGGATGACGTAGGCCTGCCTGCTTTCACCACCTTCACATCCTACTGGTCACCTAGCAGCCTGCACACCAACCACATACCAACCACCTAGCTAACTACAAGCAGGAGAGTTGGGGTTAGATGTGTGTGGCCTGGGGTGACCAGCTGTCAAGGCCACTGCCTCCAGAGCACGTGCTGCTGCTCGCATGGGTTCCGATCCGACCCACCGCTCTTCTATCACGCTCTATCATCCTATCTTTCCTCTCACTCTCTCACTGTCCTACCTAATAAACATGAAAAACCAGAACAGGTGTATGTTTGCTCACGAAGTGTCTTCTTTCTGCTAGATGTGGCTGCAACTCTACGAATGGGGGCCACCCCTCACGCTGCGGGTCTCACACGCCATCCCACCGTCAAGCACCGTGAGCTGCCCACCATCAGCCTGACCAAGTCCTCCAGCACCCCCAAGTCTGCCTCTGATACCACCCACCTCTCCCCCAAGTCAGCCGAGTCCCACCACAGCCCCCACCACAGCCCCCACCACAGCCCACGCAGGACCAGCCCCACGCCACACGAGGTGAGAGCTCCAGCCCTGTTTCATATAATTCAATCACTACTCACTAGGGAGAACCACTACTCACTAGGGAGAACCACTACTCACTAGGGAGAACCACTACTCACTAGGGAGAATCACTACTCACTAGGGAGAATCACTACTCACTGGGGAGAATCACTACTCACTGGGGAGAATCACTACTCACCGGGGAGAATCACTACTCACCGGGGAGAATCACTACTCACCGGGGAGAATCACTACTCACCGGGGAGAATCACTACTCACCGGGGAGAATCACTACTCACTGGGGAGAATCACTACTCACTGGGGAGAATCACTACTCACTAGGGAGAATCACTACTCACTAGGGAGAATCACTACTCACTAGGGAGAATCACTACTCACTAGGGAGAATCACTACTCACTGGGGAGAATCACTACTCACCGGGGAGAATCACTACTCACCGGGGAGAATCACTACTCACCGGGGAGAATCACTACTCACCGGGGAGAATCACTACTCACCGGGGGAAATCACTACTCACTAGAGAGAATCACTACTCACTAGAGAGAATCACTACTCACCGGGGAGAATCACTACTCACCGGGGAGAATCACTACTCACCGGGGAGAATCACTATTCACTGGGGAGAATCACTAGAGATAATCACTACTCACTGGGGAGAATCACTACTCACTAGGGAGAATCACTACTTACTGGGGAGACTCACTAGAGAGAATCACTACTCACTGGGGAGAATCACTAGAGAGAATCACTACTCACTGGGGAGAATCACTAGAGAGAATCACTACTCACTGGGGAGAATCACTACTCACTGGGGAGAATCACTACTCACCAGGGAGAATCACTACTCACCAGGGAGAATCACTACTCACCGGGGAGAATCACTACTCACCGGGGAGAATCACTACTCACCGGGGAGAATCACTACTCACTAGGGAGAATCACTAGAGAGAATCACCACTCACTAGGGAGAATCACTACTCACTGGGGAGAATCACTACTCACTGGGGAGAATCACTACTCACTAGGGAGAATCACTACTCACTAGGGAGAATCACTACTCACTGGGGAGAAACACTACTCACTGGGGAGAATCACTACTCACTGGGGAGAATCACTACTCACTGGGGAGAATCACTACTCACTGGGGAGAATCACTACTCACTGGGGAGAATCACTACTCACTGGGGAGAATCACTACTCACTGGGGAGAATCACTACTCACTGGGGAGAATCACTACTCACTGGGGAGAATCACTACTCACTGGGGAGAATCACTACTCACTGGGGAGAATCACAATTTATTTCATATGGAGAGTTTCCCGTTTCACTTTAAATCATGACCTGGAATCATGTGTGGTAGTGGAGTAGTCTTCCTAAGGGCATAACTGTGGCCATTCCAGACTGACTCAGCATTTTAGTTTTGGTTTAACTCTGGTACAGTAGCAAAAAAAAATTGCATGGACTATAATTTGCAACACTCGCACAAAAGTATTTTTTTGTCATGAGAATAACTGCTAAGCTATTTTCAATCAATCGGACTCAAATATTCCTCAAGTCCTCCAGATCAAATCACTCATGGATTGTCTCCACTAAATGGCATTATCATTCCTGTGGATTTGCATGTCAGACTTCATGGATTTAAAAAAAACGTCATTAGCCTTTCTCTCTCACACGGCACTGACTGTACTAGCACACCGGTTAGGGATTAAATACACAATGGTAAATACAGCACGTGTAGTGTTAGAGATAACAGAATAGGACCTTGTTGGGGGGTCTGTCTTCTGTCTGTGTTAGAGATAACAGAATAAGACCTTGTTGAGGTTGGGGGGTCTGTCTTCTATCAGTGTTAGAGATAACACCTTGTTGAGGTTGGTGAGGCTGTCTTCTATCAGTGTTAGAGATAACAGAATAAGACCTTGTTGAGGTTGGGGAGGCTGTCTTCTATCAGTGTTAGAGATAACAGAATAAGACCTTGTTGAGGTTGGGGAGGCTGTCTTCTATCAGTGTTAGAGATAACAGAATAAGACCTTGTGTTACGCGGAGTGGAACAGGGAAACCCAAGAGCAGACCCAGATGAGGAGACTGGGATGAAGTAACCAAGGTATTTATTGAAACACAGGGGGAAGATGGAGTGCAGGCCAGGAGAAGCTCGGGCGGGTTGCAGGAAACCAGGTGCGGAGGCTGAGGCTGGAGAGGTTGAGACAGGGTAAGCAGGTCCGGAGGGGATTCCAAGGGAGCAGTAGAGTGGGGAATCCAGGGCAGAGTAGCAGGATGACGAGACGTGGGACTGGAGACAGGAACCAGAGTCAGAGCGGGCAGAACTGTAGCGGAGAGGAAAACCGTGTCAGGCAAAGAAAACAGGCACAACAGGATCTAAATAGTAACAAACGGCTAGAAACGTTGACTGACTGAGCAAAGATTACAATCTGGCAGTGTGAAAGTGGCAGGACTGAGTATTTGTAGAGGTCTTGATTATGGAACAGGTTGCAGCTGGTGGGGATCTGCTCTGACTCCAGCACACCTGTCTCCGCCCACACAATCACACACAGAGAGGGAGAGGGAGAGAGTACTGCGGGAGTGAAGGCAGGTCAAGGAGACACAGGATGAGCAGTAGAGGGCGTGGCAGTAGCAGATGTGACACCTTGTTGAGGTTGGGAGTCTGTCTTCTATCAGTGTTAGAGATAACAGAATAAGACCTTGTTGGGGGGTGGGGGGGGGTCTGTCTTCTATCAGTGTTAGAGATAACAGAATAAGACCTTGTTGAGGTTGGGGGTCTGTCTTTTATCAGTGTTAGAGATAACAGAATAAGACCTTGTTGAGGTTGGGGGGTCTGTCTTCTATCAGTGATAGAGATAACAGAACAAGACCTTGTTGAGGGGGGGGTCTGTCTTCTATCAGTGTTAGAGATAACAGAATAAGACCTTGTTGAGGTTGGAGGGTCTGTCTTTTATCAGTGTTAGAGATAACAGAATAAGACCTTGTTGGGGGGGGTCTGTCTTCTATCAGTGATAGAGATAACAGAACAAGACCTTGTTTGGGGGGGGGGGGTCTGTCTTCTATCAGTGATAGAGATAACAGAACAAGACCTTGGGGGGGGGGGGGTCTGTCTTCTATCAGTGATAGAGTCTCTCTGTAGTGGGTAAAAATCCTCCCTCTCATCCAGTCTCTCTGTAGTGGGTATCTATCCTCCCTCTCATCCAGTCTCTCTGAAGTGGGTATCTATCCTCCCTCTCATCCAGTCTCTCTGTAGTGGGTATAAATCCTCCCTCTCATCCAGTCTCTCTGTAGTGGGTATAAATCCTCCCTCTCATCCAGTCTCTCTGTAGTGGGTATCTATCCTCCCTCTCATCCAGTCTCTCTGTAGTGGGTATAAATCCTCCCTCTCATCCAGTCTCTCTGTAGTGGGTATAAATCCTCCTTCTCATCCAGTCTCTCTGTAGTGGGTATCTATCCTCCCTCTCATCCAGTCTCTCTGTAGTGGGTATAAATCCTCCCTCTCATCCAGTCTCTCTGTAGTGGGTATCTATCCTCCCTCTCATCCAGTCTCTCTGTAATGAGTATAAATCCTCCCTCTCATCCAGTCTCTCTGTAGTGGGTATCTATCCTCCCTCTCATCCAGTCTCTCTGTAGTGGGTATAAATCCTCCCTCTCATCCAGTCTCTCTGTAGTGGGTATAAAACCTCCCTCTCATCCAGTCTCTCTGTAGTGGGTATAAATCCTCCCTCTCATCCAGTCTCTCTGTAGTGGGTATCTATCCTCCCTCTCATCCAGTCTCTCTGTAGTGGGTATCTATCCTCCCTCTCATCCAGTCTCTCTGTAGTGGGTATAAATCCTCCCTCTCATCCAGTCTCTCTGTAGTGGGTATAAATCCTCCCTCTCATCCAGTCTCTCTGTAGTGGGTATCTATCCTCCCTCTCATCCAGTCTCTCTGTAGTGGGTATAAATCCTCCCTCTCATCCAGTCTCTCTGTAGTGGGTATAAATCCTCCCTCTCATCCAGTCTCTCTGTAGTGGGTATAAATCCTCCCTCTCATCCAGTCTCTCTGTAGTGGGTATAAATCCTCCCTCTCATCCAGTCTCTCTGTAGTGGGTATAAATCCTCCCTCTCATCCAGTCTCTCTGTAGTGGGTATCTATCCTCCCTCTCATCCAGTCTCTCTGTAGTGAGTATAAATCCTCCCTCTCATCCAGTCTCTCTGTAGTGGGTATAAATCCTCCCTCTCATCCAGTCTCTCTGTAGTGGGTATAAATCCTCCCTCTCATCCAGTCTCTCTGTAGTGGGTATAAATCCTCCCTCTTATCCAGTCTCTCTGTAGTGGGTATCTATCCTCCCTCTCATCCAGTCTCTCTGTAGTGGGTATCTATCCTCCCTCTCATCCAGTCTCTCTGTAGTGGGTATAAATCCTCCCTCTCATCCAGTCTCTCTGTAGTGGGTATAAATCCTCCCTCTCATCCAGTCTCTCTGTAGTGGGTATAAATCCTCCCTCTCATCCAGTCTCTCTGTAGTGGGTATCTATCCTCCCTCTCATCCAGTCTCTCTGTAGTGGGTATAAATCCTCCCTCTCATCCAGTCTCTCTGTAGTGGGTATAAATCCTCCCTCTCATCCAGTCTCTCTGTAGTGGGTATAAATCCTCCCTCTCATCCAGTCTCTCTGTAGTGGGTATAAATCCTCCCTCTCATCCAGTCTCTCTGTAGTGGGTATAAATCCTCCCTCTCATCCAGTCTCTCTGTAGTGGGTATCTATCCTCCCTCTCATCCAGTCTCTCTGTAGTGAGTATAAATCCTCCCTCTCATCCAGTCTCTCTGAAGTGGGTATAAATCCTCCCTCTCATCCAGTCTCTCTGAAGTGGGTATAAATCCTCCCTCCCATCCATCCAGCCAGACACTACCAACAACAGCTGGCTCTCTAAAGCTCATATTTAGTGAGATAATCCCACTGCTGTGGATTCTGTTTTGGATTATAAAAGGTTGTAGTAGTTGTGTGATTATCCTGAAAAGGTTTTTCCTGGGCGGGGAGCTATAAATATGATGTCTGTTTTCCCATTGTTTACATGTAGTGTATAATTCATACCCTATAACTAGTCATACGACCAGACGACGAACAAACATACTCAACATTTATATATCAGAGTGTGTTTTTATATCAGTGTGTCTATTGGAACCCCATCTGTCAAAAAGGTATAGGGAAGTAGTGCACTATATAGGGAAGTAGTGCACTATATAGGGAAGTAGTGCACTATATAGGGAAGTAGTGCACTATATAGGGAAGTAGTGGACTATATAGGGAAGTAGTGCACTGTATAGGGAAGTAGTGCACTGTATAGGGAAGTAGTGCACTGTATAGGGAAGTAGTGCACTGTATAGGGAAGTAGTGCACTGTATAGGGAAGTAGTGCACTGTAGCCTGTAGGGAATAGGGTGTTTGTGTCGGCCTGCAGTATCAGCCAGAGGGAAACATAGGCGGTCATCATTAAGCTGACGCTGGGAGCATTTTGAGAGAAGAGAAGGTACTGTTTAAGCAGCTTGTTAGTGGCCAATGTCCCAATCCACTGTGAATTGTGCCCAGCTGCCCACGTTATACATAAATCTCTTTGCAGAATCTCTGATGTAGAGGGAGTAAGTCGATGGCAGAGAAACAATAATATCATGCGTGTGACCTTCTGCTATTCAGGAGGCATTGATCCAGCCAGGGGTTGGGAAGGTTTTGACCTGATAGCAGCTCAAAGTTCCAATACAAAGTATATATCACTTATCAAGCGCTTTTATCCAAAGACATTTTACATTCCAGTGAGTTCATACATTTATTTTCATGAATATGTCATATTTTCCTGGCTTGGAATGAACACTGCTAGGAATTGACAAAACCCTGCAGGAATTTATATTGCTAGCGCCAAGCTCTTACCAGCACAGAGTACAACAAGTTTCCAGTGCCTCATTGTTGACTGTCATGTTGTCAGGTTGACACGGCCAGTGAAGTGGAGGAGTTGGACATCGATGTGTCCTCAGCGCCTTACACAGCTCTCAGGAGAGCCGCTCAGCTACAGGTCTTCATTGCCAGATACAGGTAAGGACTGGCAGACACAGCGTCGGCCAAATCAGCAGTATGCCTTCACTTTGTTGTTGATTTCTCCTAGTTATTGTTTAGATGCTAGTTTTAGTGGTGTTAGTTAGTAGAAAGAATTAAAGAACCGTGTCTTTTTTCAGTAAACAATAAAAGGAGATGAGTTGTGTTGTGTTTCTAATACATTAGCGTTGATAAGATGGCTTAATCTTTCTCCAGCTATAACCCGTACGATGGTCCTAATGATAACCCAGAGGTGGAGCTGCCACTCACCGCTGGGGAGTACATCTATGTTTATGGCGGTATGGATGACGATGGCTTCTATGAAGGTGAGACGTCTCCAAAACCTTACGTTTTAACAATGAAAGTTTAAAAAAATGTACACTGAAAGTTACAATTTAACATGTTAACACTGAAATTTAGATTTTTTTTATGTTGAAATGTTAAATCTGAAAGTTACAATTTAACACTGACATGTTAAATCTGAAAGTTACAATTTAACACTGACATGTTAAATCTTAAAGTTACATGTTAACACAGATTTTTTTTTTTTTAACACTGTCAAAGTCTTTAGTGTCTGAAACAAAACACCAAACGCAAGTCCTCTGTCTGTCTCTGTCTCTGTCTCTGTCTCTGTCTCTGTCTCTGTCTCTGTCTGTCCCTCTTCAGGAGAGCTGATGGACGGGCGGAGAGGGCTGGTCCCCTCCAACTTTGTGGAGCGCGTCTCAGACGACGACATGATAAGCGCCCACGTTCCGGAGGGCACGGATATATCCCACAACTCCCTGCTGGACAGCAGCCTGCACAGCGCCAGTCACCAGCACCATCTCTGCCTGGGGGGCCCAGGTACCTCTGAGAGGACAGACCCTACGTCAGCAGCCTCCATCCCGGTTTCTCTCTCCGTCCCCTCAGGGGAGCACGTCCCCTCGGACCCCTCCCTCCCAGACCTCCTTTCCCCAGCCCCCCTCACCAACGGCCTGGATCTGGACCTAGAGGTGGGGGTGGGCACTGTGCCTTACCCGCGCAAGCTCACCCTCATCAAGCAGCTGGCCAAGAGCATCATCATCAGCTGGGACGGGCCGCTGGTGCCGGCGGGCTGGGGCAACGTGTGGAGCTACAATGTGTACGTGGACCAGGAGCTGAGGCTCAACGTGCCCTTCGGCTCCCAGACTAAAGCTGTCCTAGAGAGACTAGACGTCACCCTCAAGGCCTACCGGGTGTCTGTGCAGAGCTTGACGGAACGCGGAAGCTCGGACCAGCTCCGTTGCTCATTACTGGTGGGTAGGGACGTGTGTGTGGCGCCTACCCAGCTCAGAGTCGACCGGGTCACCGCCACCTCGGCCAGCCTGGCCTGGCTGCCTAGCAACAGTAACTATGTGCATGTCGTGTCCTTGAACGAGGAGGAGATGGAGCTGGTGAAGGCTGGCAGCTACTCACTGTGCCTCAGTAACCTCACGCCCAGCCTTCAGTACACAGTCAAGGTGGAGGCTCAGCCACACCAAACCCCCTGGGAGATACCCCAGGAGAGACGGGAACACAAGACCGTCACCACCACCTTCACCACGTTGGCCGCAGGTACGTGTCGCGAGACAGGGGAGAGAGATACTGGAGATCAGAGATACAGTGCTGAAGTCCAAGTAAGGAGGGTTGAGGAACTGCTGCTTTTATGTTTCTACATGTAACCTAGTTTGATTCATGTCAGCGATTGGCCAGATTCCACTCAACTGGTGTCCTCGGTCTTACAAACCGTCCCTGATTAGAGAGGAGGAATGTAGTCAGGGGCTGTTTATGAGCTGAGATTTGTTTGTGATTTGATGTTTAATCCCTCGTCTCCCAGGCCCCCCAGACGCTCCTCTGGACGTGCAGCTGGAGCAGGGGCCTTCCCCGGGAATCGCCCTCATCAGCTGGCTGCCTGTCACCATCGATGCTGCTGGGACCTCCAACGGGGTCCGCGTCACCGGATACACAATCTACGCTGACAAGAAAAAGGCGAGAACTGTAGTATTGTGTTTCTGCACTGGAAGCAGAGCAGAGGGTTTTAGGTTTTGGATGTAAAGAGGATGAAATTATGCTGGGAGGGAAATGCTTCTGAAAATAGTTTGAATTGAGTGTGTCTATCAGGCCAGTGTTTTAGGAGAGGTTCTGGGCTCTAAAGGCCCATTGAGTGTGTCTGTCAGGCCAGTGTTTTAGGAGAGGTTTTGGGCTCTGAAGGCCCATTGAGTGTCTGTCAGGCCAGTGTTTTAGGAGAGGTTTTGGGCTCTAAAGGCCCGTTGAGTGTGTCTGTCAGTCCAGTGTTTTAGGAGAGGTTCTGGGCTCTAAAGGCCCGTTGAGTGTGTCTGTCAGGCCAGTGTTTTAGGAGAGGTTCTGGGCTCTAAAGGCCCGTTGAGTGTGTCTGTCAGGCCAGTGTTTTAGGAGAGGTTATGTATTGCTCTCTTTCTCAAGACAGTGGTGTGTGTTTGTGTTCCACAGTATTTGTGGTGATTCAGCTTCGACTGTAATGATGTCTTGTCCCATGCTGCTGACCTTTCTATTGTTTGTGTCAGAGGTGTGATGATAGTGTGTGTCCGTGCTGCTGACCCTCTCCTCTCCTGCCATACAGGTGTTGGAGGTGTCGTCCCCCACGGCGGGCAGTGCCCTGATGGGCCCTTCTCAGATCCAGTCCCTGATGGGAGCCCACGAGCTCACTGTGCGCACCATGTCTGCCCACGGGGAGTCCATCGACTCTGTGCCAGTCAACGTGCCCGCCAAGTTGTACGACATCATGACCGGCCAGGCTTCGGCCACCTCCTGCTCCTCGTCAACCCCCGTTCGTCAGTCAACCTCTGTCCACCAGTCACCACCCTACCAGTCACCACCCTACCCCCCCCCGTTCACCAGTCAACCCCCGTTCGTCAGTTAACTCCTGTCCACCAGTCACCCCCTGTCCACCAGTCGTCACCCTACCAGTCATCACCCTACCAGTCGCCACCCTACCAGTCGCCCCCCTTCCTGTCTTCGTCACCAACCGTCCAGCCCCAATCCCCATCTTACGGGAACTCAGCTGCCAAAGTCTCCATGCTGCCCTACGCCACTGCCTCGTCGCCACTAGACGTCGCACACATCATGGGCCCTAACGGGGGGCTGCTCTCTGCCAACTCTCCCCCAGTCCACGCCCTCCACACAGAGGCCTGCTCCCCACACCCTGCCTCGTACGCAGAGGTCTGGGCTAACCCCTTAGCAAAATATCCTGCCCCCCCTTGGGCCGCCTTGGCAGTGCATGAGGCTATGTCATCTCCAGTAGCACTAAACTATCAGGCCAAGTTACCATCCGTACCGTCAGCCTATCAGGCCATGCTACCATCAGCTTCTCACATCAACACAACGGTATGTACAACACTGCTTAAACACCTGCTCTAGAACTCTCTAGAACTCTAAAACTCACCTGCTCTAGAACTCTCTAGAACTCTCATCTAGAACTCTAAAACTCACCTGCTCTAAAACTCTCTAGAACTCTCATCTAGAACTCTAAAACTCACCTGCTCTAAAACTCTCTAGAACTCTCACCTAGAACTCTAAAACTCACTTGCTCTAAATCAAATCAAATCAAATGTATTTATATAGCCCTTCGTACATCAGCTGATATCTCAAAGTGCTGTACAGAAACCCAGCCTAAAACCCCAAACAGCAAGCAATGCAGGTGTAGAAGCACGGTGGCTAGGAGAAACTCCCTAGAAAGGCCAAAACCTAGGAAGAAACCTAGAGAGGAACCAGGCTATGAGGGGTGGCCAGTCCTCTTCTGGCTGTGCCGGGTGGAGATTATAACAGAACATGGCCAAGATGTTCAAATGTTCATAAATGACCAGCATGGTCAAATAATAATAATCACAGTAGTTATCGAGGATGCAGCAAGTCACCACCTCAGGAGTAAATGTCAGTTGGCTTTTTTAGCACGTCCGGTGAACAGGTCAGGGTTCCATAGCCGCAGGCAGAACAGTTGGAACTCTAGAACTAACCTAGAAGTCCCCTGCTCTAGAACTCTCATATGGAACTCACCTACTCTAGAACACTCATCTAGAACTCTAGAACTAACCTCCTCTAGAATGCTCATCTAGAACTCTAAAACTCTCTAGAACTCTCATCTAGAACTCTAAAACTCACCTGCTCTAGGAGTGTCATCTAGAAGTCCCCTGCTCTAGAACTCTCATATGGAACTCACCTACTCTAGAACACTCATCTAGAACTCTAGAACTAACCTCCTCTAGAATGCTCATCTAGAACTCTAAAACTCACCTGCTCCAGAACTCTTATTTAGAACTCTAGAACTCACCTAGTCTATAACTCTCATCTAGAACTCTCATCTAGAACTCTAGAACTCACTTGCTCTAGAACATTTATCTAGAACTCACCTGCTCTAGAATGTTCATCTAGAACTCTAGAACTCACCTACTCTAGAACACTCATCTAGAACCTCTAGAACTCATCTGTCGTTATCTAGTCTACATTACTGTAACTATGTTAACTAAGTGTATGTAATACTGTATATCCTTGTCCTCCAACCAGAGCCCACATCTAGGCCCAGCAGCAGCCACGGAGCAGAGCATAGCAGACACAGACAGCCCCGGAGTTCCCCGTCCTGTCATGTCCATCACAGACTTTCTCCCTGTGGAGGACGACTCCCGTGCCAACCTTTCAACCCCTGAGCCCTACCCCACCCCGCCCAAGGCCCTTGTGCCACCCGCTGGGGACCTGATCAACCCGCTGGACACGCAGCCTCTCCGGCCCCCCAGAGCCCCCTCTCCCCTGGAGTCAGAACCAGACTACTCCATGGAGAGGCCGACCACACGCATGGTGTCCATGGAGGAGTTCCTCAGGCAGGACCAGGACACAGGCTTCAACAGGCAGCCACAGGTTAGTTAGTTAGTTAGTTAGTTACAGTGCATTTGGAAAGTATTCAGACCACTTGACATTTTTTCCTCATAAATCTACACACAATACACCATAATGACAAAGCAAAAAAAGTTACATCTTGGTTTCATCAGACCAGAGAATGTTGTTGGTGTGAGAGTCCTTTAGGTGCCTTTTGGAAAACTCCAAGCAGGCTGTCATGTGCCTTTTTTCTTGCCTGAGGAGTGGCTTACGTCTGGCCACTCTACCATAAAGGCCTGATAGGTGGAGGGCTGAAGAGATGGTTGTCGTTCTGGAAGTTTCTCCCATCTCCAGAGGAACTCTTGAGCTCTGTCAGTGACCATCAGGTTCTTGGTAAGGCCCTTCTCCCCCGATTGCTCAGTTTGGCAGGGCGGTTTGGTGGTTCCAAACTTCTTCCATTTAAGAATAATGGAGATCACTGTGTTCTTGGGGACCTTCAATGCTGCAGACATCTTTTGGTAAACTTCCACAGATCTGTGCCTTGACACAGTCCTGTCTCTGAGCTCTACGGACAATTCCTTTGACTTCATGGCTTGGTTTTTGCTCTGACATGCACTGTCAACTGTGGGACCTTATATAGACAGGTGGGTGCCTTTCCAAATCATGTCCAACCAATTGAATTCACCACAGGTGCATTCAAGTTGAAGAAACATCTGAAGGATGATCAATGGAAACAGGATGCACCTGCACTCAATTTAGAGTCTCATAGCAAAGGATCTGAATAAGGTATTTCTGTTTTTAATTTGAACAAATTTGTTGAAATTCTAAAAAACTGTTTTTGCTTTTTCATTATGAGGTATTGTGTGTCGATTTGTTTTGATTTAATCCATTTTAGAATAAGGCTGTAACATAAATGTGAAAAAAGTCAAAGGGTCTGAATACTTTCCAAATGCACAGTAGTAGTTCATTAATTAGTTAGTTAGTACTGACTGTGCTTCTTTGAATTTGTTTCATTAGTCCACTGTTGATAAAGTCTCAATGTTTTGCATGTCAGCAATCAAGTTTTCAAAATACAGTATATAACTTTCAAAATACAGAAATGCAGCTGGTATTATGGATTTTGCATCATATACATCATATTATGCAAGATGCAAAATGCATAATACCGGTTGTATTTCTGTATTTTGAAAGTTATGTATCTTGAAAACTTGATTGCTGACATGCAAAACATTTTGGGACTATATCAACAATGGACTAATGAAACAAATACATTTAAATGTCATGGTCAGTTTCCTGGGAAGATACAAGCTACAGCACCTCTGAAGTAGTCTTTATTGTACCCACTGTCCCCCTCACATTGGCTAGTTGTGTGTTTTAATCCTCTGATGGTTTGGATATCGCAGGCTCAGAAAGAAACTCTTAGAGAGATCAGTGGTCATGCCCTCACACACAGTGCCAACATCACCCAGCCTTACTTCTTGTTTAGATGAACCAGTTACTGCCCTCTAGGAAAGGCTGTGGCATCATTATCTCTTGTTTAGATGAACCAGTTACTGCCCTACGTCTAGGAAAGGCTGTGGCATCATTATCTCTTGTTTAGATGAACCAGTTACTGCCCTCTAGGAAATACTGTGGGATCATTATCTCTTGTTTAGATGAACCAGTTACTGCCCTCTAGGAAAGGCTGTGGCATCATTATCTCTTGTTTAGATGAACCAGTTACTGCCCTCTAGGAAAGACTGTGGGATCATTATCTCTTGTTTAGATGAACCAGTTACTGCCCTACGTCTAGGAAAGGCTGTGGCATCATTATCTCTTGTTTAGATGAACCAGTTACTGCCCTCTAGGAAAGGCTGTGTTATCATTATCTCTTGTTTAGATGAACCAGTTACTGCCCTCTAGGAAAGGATGTGGCATCATTATCTCTTCTATATCAACAGGCTGCTTCAGACCAGGAAGCATTGAGGATCGAGGCAGGATATCAACATATACCAGCGCTCATAGTACAATTTAGCCCATATGTACCTAATAAATGAAAGTTTCACTTTTATTGGCACCTACAGTTAATTGCACTAAAATAATATCAACTCTAAAAGTAGATTTGTATATTTTGTATGAGTTAGAAATTGGCTAAGACATCATTGGTTAATCCATATGCCTGTCCTGTTGGGTATATGAGTTAGACTCATATACCCAACATATCTAACTCATATTTTATATGAGTTAGACAAGCAACATCATTGGTTATTCCACGGTCTGTAAGTGTGTTGTGCTGTGTGGTTCTGTCCTGTGGTTCAGCGTTACACTGCTGGTCTGGTGGAGCCAGAGAGCAGTAGGGGATCTGACCTGTCTGATATCCTGGAGGAAGAGGAGGATGACCTCTACTCTGACCCCCCTGGACCCGCCCTGGCCCGGGGATACACCACCGGAGCTAACAGGGTAAACAGTCACCACACACACACCGTAACACAGACATCTGATCTGGCTGTGGAGGACAGCCTCTTTTGGTTATGTTTGTTTTTGGGGGTTTTATTTCTCTTTCACTCTTGAATTCACTCACCGTTTTGATTCATTTTCTTTTACTTTTTCTTTGTACGTCATATTCCACCCTCCCTCTTCACTGTTCCTCCTGTCACCCTGTCCTGTCCACCACTCCACCCTCCCTCTTCACTGTTCCTCCTGTCACCCTGTCCTGCCCACCACTCCACCCTCCCTCTTCACTGTTCCTCCTGTCACCCTGTCCTGCCCACCACTCCACCCTCACTCTTCACTGTTCCTCCTGTCACCCTGTCCTGTCCACCACTCCACCCTCCCTCTTCACTGTTCCTCCTGTCACCCTGTCCTGTCCACCACTCCACCCTCACTCTTCACTGTTCCTCCTGTCACCCTGTCCTGCCCACCACTCCACCCTCACTCTTCACTGTTCCTCCTGTCACCCTGTCCTGCCCACCACTCCACCCTCCCTCTTCACTGTTCCTCCTGTCACCCTGTCCTGCCCACCACTCCACCCTCACTCTTCACTGTTCCTCCTGTCACCCTGTCCTGCCCACCACTCCACCCTCCCTCTTCACTGTTCCTCCTGTCACCCTGTCCTGCCCACCACTCCACCCTCACTCTTCACTGTTCCTCCTGTCACCCTGTCCTGTCCACCACTCCACCCTCACTCTTCACTGTTCCTTTCTGACCTCCTACCTCATCCAACCTTCGTACCTTCAACCTGTTAAACCTCCTCCTCGATGACCCTTGACCCATGACCCCTGTAGCCAGACCAGTGGGAGGTGCCGGACAGTGACGAGGAGATTGTGGAGAAGATCCTGAAGCTTCTTCCTCAGGCCCAGACTCAGGCCTACCATCAGGGTCATCATCACCATAACGAGCACTTGTTCAGCATCCCAGAGGTCACTGATGAAGAGGATAACAGTGTCGACGAGGACTATAGTCACCGTCGCCACCGCAGACAGTCCCAAGCCGGGCCAAGCCGCTACCCTGATGATCCCCACTACCACAGCAGCAGACACCAGCCCCACCACCACCACCACTACCACCACAACAGCAGACCCGAAGCCAAAGAGCCTTCACCCAGACACAGTGGTGGTGCCCAGAACAGGGTCCACTACGCAAACACAGTAGACAGCATCAGACACCCCGAGGAGGGGCTGCTGGACACCGGGGGCAGCAGGGATGTGTGGGTTCCCCGGGCCACCCAGAAGGCCCACCACGGTGGGGGAGGGAGTAGGGCGGGGACGATGGCCTTGGTAGGCGGACTGGGGGACCGGCTCAGACGAGAAGCCTTGCTACGGAGTCAGATGGCGGTCGCTGCGTTAACGTCCCAGGCCACCGGCCACACACCGGGTCCGGGCTCCCACCTGGTCAGCAAGACCATTCGGAAGGTCAATTCCCCGGTGGGCTCGGTAACAGAAATCGACCTTGAGTACGGGACAGACGAGGAGGAGCCGTTGACCTACGGCCCCGGGGAACGAGGGGAGGTGGTGGTAGACCAGATGGGCTCTGAGTGGTGGGTGGAGGGGGTACAGCCTGAACCCCGGCCTCTAGCCAGGCTCCAGGGAAAACCTGCCCTCCAGGCCATCGCAGCTGCTGCAGCAGAATGGGTGTGTTCTCACTCGTTGTATCCTGTGGCTGTATTCCCTCTGGATTCCCTTCTACCGGCGCCTGTGTAGTCGTCTTATCATGATGCCTCAGGTCACCTGTAACTGATGTCCTAGCCACCTAGCGTCTGTCTGTCTGACTGACTGTCTGCACTATCCGCTTCTCCAGACTCATTCAACCTGCACAACCACCTGGTTCTTATCCTATACAACTCATGTCTCTAACCCTGCACTACTGTACTGTACATTTGCTGTCTGTCTTTCTCTCTGACCGACTGTCTCGCTCTGTGTGTTTGTTTGGGTGTGTGGGTGTGTGGGTGTGTGTGTGTGTGTGTGTGTGTGTGTTGACCAGGAGTCTGGCAGAGACCTGTCGATGGAGGCTGGTGCTGGGTGGAGCAGACAGCCTGGACTATCTCCTAAGCTGACCAGGTCAGAGGTCATACATCAGCTCAAAGGTCAGAATCGAATTCCTCCTCCTCTTCACCCCCCCCTCTTTATCTCAATGTCTCTGTCTCTGTCTCTGTCTTTCTCTCTGTCTCTGTCTTTCTCTCTGTCTCTCTCTGTCTCTCTCTGTCTCTCTCTCTGTCTCTCTCTGTCTCTCTCTCTGTCTCTCTCTCTGTCTCTCTCTCTCTCTCTCTCTCTCTCTGTCTCTCTCTGTCTCTGTCTCTCTCTGTCTGTCTCTGTCTGTCTGTCTCTGTCTCTCTCTATTTGTACAGTGCTAGTACAACAGGACTATAGTCACCACTCTGCAGTCAGTCAGATTACCAGCGCAATTAGGGCAGGGGGGAGGAGGGGGAGGGCAGTACTCTAACAGGGATAGGGGGAGCAGGGGGAGGACAGTACTCTAACAGGGATAGGGGGAGCAGGGGGAGGACAGTACTATAACAGGGATAGGGCAGAGGAGAGGGGGGAGGGGTAGCCTAGGGGTTAGAGCATTGGGCCAGTAACCGAAAGGTTGCTGGATCAAATCCCTGAGCTGACAAGGTAAAAATCTGTTGTTCTGCCCCTGAACAAGGTAGTTAACCCACTGTTCATAGGCCGTCATTGTAAATAAGAATTTGTTCTGACTTGCCTAGTTAAATAAAGGTTCAATTTAACATTTTAATTGAAAAGACATAGATTTGATTAGCCTGCACTGAAACCAACCAACCAACACAGTAACCTAGATTAGCCTGCACTGAAACCAACCAACACAGTACCTAGATTAGCCTGCACTGAAACCAACCAACACAGTACCTAGATTAGCCTGCACTGAAACCAACCAACACAGTAACCTAGATTAGCCTGCACTGAAACCAACCAACACAGTAACCTAGATTAGCCTGCACTGAAACCAACCAACACAGTACCTAGATTAGCCAGCACTGAAACCAACCAACACAGTACCTAGATTAGCCTGCACTGAAACCAACCAACACAGTACCTAGATTAGCCTGCACTGAACTAACCAACCAACACAGTTACCTAGATTAGCCTGCACTGAACTAACCAACACAGTACCTAGATTAGCCTGCACTGAAACCAACCAACCAACACAGTACCTAGATTAGCCTGCACTGAAACCAACCAACACAGTACCTAGATTAGCCTGCACTGAAACCAACCAACACAGTACCTAGATTAGCCTGCACTGAAACCAACCAACCAACACAGTAACCAGAGATCCGTGGGGCGACGCACAATTGGCATAGCGTCGTCCGGGTTAGGGAGGGTTTGGCCGGTAGGGAGGGAGGGTTTGGCCGGTAGGGATATCCTTGTCTCAGTATGTAAAAATGTAATAAAATGTATGCACTCTACTGTAAGTCGCTCTGGATAAGAGCGTCTGCTAAATGACTAAAATGTAAATTTAAAATGTAACCTAGATTAGCCTGCACTGAAACCAACCAACACAGTACCTAGATTAGCCTGTACTGAAACCAACCAACCGCCAATACAGGAGAGCTGGGGTCTCTCAATCTCGGTCTGTCTCTCTCTCCCTCTCTCTCTCTGCCTCTCTCTCTCTCTCTCCCTCGCTCTTTCTCCCTCTCTCTCTCCCTCTCTCTTTCTCTCTCTCCCTCTCTCTTTCTCTCTCTCCCTCTCTCTTTCTCTCTCTCTCTCTCCGTCTCTCTCTCTTTCTCCCTCTCTCTCTTTCTCCCTCTCTCTTTCTCCCTCTCTTTCTCCCTCTCTCTTTCTCCCTCTCTCTCTTTCTCCCTCTCTCTTTTTCTCTCTTTCTCTCCCTCTCCCTCTCTCCCTCTCTCCCTCTCTCCCTCTCCCTCTCTCCCTCTCTCCCTCTCTCCCTCTCTCTCTTTCTCCCTCTCTCTTTTTCTCTCTTTCTCTCCCTCTCTCCCTCTCTCCTCTCTCCCTCTCTCCCTCTCTCCCTCTCTCCCTCTCTCTCTTTCTCCCTCCCTCTCTCTCTTTCTCCCTCTCTCTTTTTCTCTCTTTCCTCCCTCTCCCCTCTCTCTCCCTCTCTCTCTTTCTCCCTCTCTCTTTTTCTCTCTTTCTCTCCCTCTCTCCCTCTCTCCCTCTCTCCCTCTCTCCCTCTCTCTCTTTCTCCCTCCCTCTCTCCCTCTCTCCCTCTCTCTCTTTCTCCCTCTCTCTCCCCCTCTTTCAATCTCACAGAGAAGGTCTCAGATATAGTTCAGCTTTTCTTAGCAGTAGGTGGAAGAACAAAGAACATGCAGATGGGTACACAGGACGCTCTTCACGTACGCCCAGCAAGACTAGAGAGGAAGGGGGGGATCAGGGAAGCCGATGTACAGACGATATAAACGTTGTCTTTTTCTCCCTGTCAGCTTGGCTCTGCCTGTAGCCTGACTGTTGCTACATACAGGTGGACTGATCTTCCCCTAATGAGATAGAACCTGGTCTCATTGGAGCAGATTAAGCCCTAGTCCACTACAACGGTTCACATGTAGGTCTAGGTAATCAGTCACCATGGTTACTACATTATATAGACACACAGCCCTGTGGTCACACCAGGTAACCAGTCACCATGGTCACTACATCCCATAGACAGACAGCCCTGTGGTCACACCAGGTAACCAGTCACCATGGTCACTACATCCCATAGACAGACAGCCCTGTGGTCAAACCAGGTGACCAGTCACCATGGTCACTACATCCCATAGACACACAGCCCTGTGGTCAAACCAGGTGACCAGTCACCATGGTCACTACATCCCATAGACAGACAGCCCTGTGGTCAAACCAGGTGACCAGTCACCATGGTCACTACATCACATAGACACACAGCCCTGTGTTGTTGCTGTTATTGTATAAGCACATCCAGAGATTATTTTTCTAAGAGTTAGCGAGTGAAGGGGGCCGTGCTCTGTGGTTCTGTTTTCTGTCCTCCTTTCCCCTCTCCTCCTCTCTCCCTCCTTTCCCCTCTTCTCCTCTCCTCTCTCCCTCCTTTCCCCTCTCCTCTCTCCCTCCTTTCCCCTCTTCTCCTCTCCTCTCTCCCCTTTCCTGTCTTCCCCTCTTCCCCTCTCCTCTCTCCCCTTTCCTGTCTTCCCCTCTTCCCCTCTCCTCTCTCTTCTCTCCCTCCTTCCCCCTCTTCTCCTCTCCTCTCTCCCTCCTTTCCCCTCTCCGCTCTCTCCCCTTTCCTGTCTTCCCCTCTTCCCCTCTCCTCTCTGCCTCCTTTCCCCTCTTCCCCTCTCCTCTCTCCCTCCTTCCCCCTCTTCCCCTCTCCTCTCTCCCTCCTTTCCCCTCTTCCCCCTCTTCCCCTCTCCTCTCTCCCTCCTTTCCCCTCCTTCCCCCTCTTCCCCTCTCCTCTCTCCCTCCTTTCCCCTCTTCCCCGCTCCTCTCTCCCTCCTTTACTCTCTTCCCCCTTTTTGCCCTCTTCCTCCTTTCCTCTCTTCCCCCTCTCCCTCCTTTCCTCTCTTCCCCTCTTCCTCTCTTCCCCTCTTCCTCTCTTACCGGGGATCATAGACATACGCACGTTTCTTTCTGAAGCAGCTTAGGCCTCACTGTCTCAGGCTCAGGGCATTAGCTTGATTACCTCTCTTAAGTACACTTCCGGGCCACGCCATTACACAGCAGAGCGGGGGGGGGGGGGAGTGAGCTCTACCGTTTGGATCAAGTCAAATTGTATTTGTCACATGCTTTGTAAACGACAGGTGTAGACTGAAATTATTATTTATGGGTCCTTTTTCAACAATGCAGAGTTAGATAAAACATTTAAATTGAGATTGTGATACAAGGAATAAATACACAGTGAATAACGAATAACAATAACAAGTTTTAAAAAATAACATGGCTATATACAGGGAGTACCACTACAGAGTCGGGTATGAGGTAATTGAGGTAGCTTCTACATTTGCATTGCTTGCTGTTTGGTGTTTTAGGTTGGGTTTCTGTACAGCGCTTTGTGACATCGGCTGATGTAAAAAGGACTTTATAAATACATTTGATTTGATTGATTGATACATATAGGTAGGGTTAAAAGGAAATCAGCAACAAGATAGATAATAGACAGTAGCAGCAGCGGGTAGCCATTTGATTAGCTATTTAGCAATCTTGTGTAAGAGTCTTATGGCTTGGTGGTAGAAGCTGTTCCGGGTCCTGTTGGTTCCAGACTTGGTGCATCGGTACCGCTTGCGATGCGGTAGGAGAGAGAACAGTCTATGTCTGGAGTATTAGAACATGTTTAGGGACTTCCTCTGACACCGCCTGGTATAAAGGTCCTGAATGCTAGGGTGCTCGTCCCCAGTGTTGTACTAGGGCCGTTCTCACCACCCTCTGTAGCGCCTTGTCGTCGGGTGCCTTACAGTAGCCGTACCAGGTGGTGATGCAGCCAGTCAAGAGGCTCTCGATGGTGCAGCTGAATCATTTTGAGGATCTGAGGGCCCGTGACACATCTTCTTATTTTTTTGCCTCCTGAGGGGGAAGAGGCGCCGTCGTGCCCTCTTCACAACTGTGTGGGTGTGTGTGGACCATGTTAATTCCTTAGTGATGTGGACACAAGGAACTTGACGCTCTAGACCCGCTCCACTACACTGTGGGACTGTGGAAGTGTGTGTGTGCGTCTGACCAGGCAAAACCAAGGGCCTATATTACCGTTTGAAATAATTTGGTCCTTTGCCCCACAATGCTTGTAGGCTAACCGTTGCTCCAAATAATGTGAGTTCTGTTTGTGTGTTTGCGTGCAGAGAGCATGGATCATGCATGGCCTATAGGAGACAATGAGGTGCGTATCTTTGTGGCTCTGTTCCCCTACGACCCGGTCAACATGTCTCCCAACCCCGACGCTGCTGAGGAAGAACTGCCCTTCAGAGAGGGACAAATCATCAAGGTATGGAACCTGCCAGAATAATCCCAGTGATAATCCTGGCACTATGTTAGACACTCATCCGATCTGTCAATAATTATTGGTTGTGACCTCCTGAGTGGCACATCGTAGTGCTTGAGGCGTCACTACAGACCTGGGTTCAATCCCACAGCCGGCCGAGACCGGGAAACCCATGAGGCGGCGCACAATTGGTCTAACGTCGGCCGGGTTAGGGGAGGGTTTCGCCGGCCGGAATGTCCTTGTCCCATCGCACTCTAGTGACTCCTTGTGGCTTGCTGGGCGCATGCGAGCTGACTTCGGTTGCCAGCTTTACAGTGTTTCGTCCTACACATTGGCACGGCTGGCTTCCGGGTTAAGCGAGCAGTGTGTCAAAAAGCAGAGCGGCTTGGTTGGGTCGTGTTTCGGAGGACGCATGGCTCTCGACCTTCGCCTCGCCCAAGTCCGTATGGGAGTTGCAGCGATGGGACAAGACTGTAACTACCAATTGGATATCATGAAATTAAGGAGAAAAAAGGGTGAAAAGTACCAAAATATGTCCAAAAAAATTTAATAATAGTGATTGGTAGTGGAAGGCAAAACGTTTCTCCATGTTATCTCTCTTCTATTAATGAGGTAGTTAGACAATAACACAACCTAACAGCCGCCATCTTGTTTGTCTTTCCCCCATCCTCCATGTCCAGATCTACGGAGACAAAGACTCGGATGGATTCTACCGCGGCGAGTCGAACGGTCGTCATGGTTACGTGCCATGTAACATGGTGTCAGAGATTCAGGTGGAGGACGAGGAGACCAGAGAGACACTCCTGCAGCAGGGCTTCCTGTCTACTGCCACAAACATGGAGAAGATAGGTAGGAATAGCTGTCAGTCATAACAACATCCAATCATCAAATGGTTTTACAGCTGTCAATCATATCAACATCCAATGCCAACTGTGTTCATCCAACAAGTGCCAATTATACAGGGCCTGATCCAAGTCGTCCATGTAATCAAACAATGAATCAGTCAAGTGCATTGTATTTGTATAGTGCTTTCTGTTTGCTGTCAGCTCTATGGTTTGTCTTGATGTTGTCGGCCTGTACGCGTCACTGTAGAATGTGTACGAACTGCGGTCTTTCAACAGGTGTGGGGATGCTCTTTGTGGTTTTATTTCATGAAATCCCCATTGGTCCGTGGAGTGGACAGTGAAACAACGTGAAAGGCAATTACTCCTCTCCTTCTAGTCTTGATTTTCTTAAATATATATATACAGTGGGGAGAACAAGTATTTGATACACTGCCGATTTTGCAGGTTTTCCTACTTACAAAGCATGTAGAGGTCTGTAATTTGTATCATAGGTACACTTCAACTGTGAGAGACGGAATCTAAAACAAAAATCCAGAAAATCACATTGTATGATTTGTAAGTAATTAATTTGCATTTTATTGCATGACATAAGTATTTGATACATCAGAAAAGCAGAACTTAATATTTGGTACAGAAACCTTTGTTTGCAATTACAGAGATCATACGTTTCCTGTAGTTCTTGACCAGGTTTGCACACACTGCAGCAGGGATTTTGGCCCACTCCTCCATACAGACCTTCTCCAGATCCTTCAGGTTTCGGGGCTGTCGCTGGGCAATACGGACTTTCAGCTCCCTCCAAAGATTTTCTATTGGGTTCAGGTCTGGAGACTGGCTAGGCCACTCCAGGACCTTGAGATGCTTCTTACGGAGCCACTTCTTAGTTGCCCTGGCTGTGTCTTTCAGGTCGTTGTCATGCTGGAAGACTCAGCCACGACCCATCTTCAATGCTCTTACTGAGGGAAGGAGGTTGTTGGCCAAGATCTCGTGATACATGGCCCCATCCATCCTCCCCTCAATACGGTGCAGTCATCCTGTCCCCTTTGCAGAAAAGCATCCCCAAAAAATGATGTTTCCACCTCCATGCTTCACGGTTGGGATGTTGTTCTTGGGGTTGTACTCATCCTTCTTCTTCCTCCAAACATGGCGAGTGGAGTTTAGACCAAAAAGCTCTATTTTTTTCTCATCAGACCACATGACCTTCTCCCATTCCTCCTCTGGATCATCCAGATGGTCATTGGCAAACTTCAGACGGGCCTGGACATGCGCTGGCTTGAGCAGGGGGACCTTGCGTGCGCTGCAGGATTTTAATCCATGACGGCGTAGTGTGTTACTAATGGTTTTCTTTGAGACTGTGGACCCAGCTCTCTTCAGGTCATTGACCAGGTCCTGCCGTGTAGTTCTGGGCTGATCCCTCACCTTCCTCATGATCATTGATGCCCCACGAGGTGAGATCTTGCATGGAGCCCCAGGCCGAGGGTGATTGACCGTCATCTTGAACTTCTTCCATTTTCTAATAATTGCGCCAACAGTTGTTGCCTTCTCACCAAGCTGCTTGCCTATTGTCCTGTAGCCCATCCCAGCCTTGTGCAGGTCTACAATTTTATCCCTGATGTCCTTACACAGCTCTCTGGTCTTGGCCATTGTGGAGATGTTGGAGTCTGTTTGATTGAGTGTGTGGACAGGTGTCTTTTATACAGGTAACGAGTTCAAACAGGTGCAGTTAATACAGGTAATGAGTGGAGAACAGGAGGGCTTCTTAAAGAAAACCTAACAGGTCTGTGAGAGCCGGAATTCTTACTGGTTGGTAGGTGATCAAATACTTATGTCATGCAATAAAATGCAAATTAATTACTTAAAAATCATACAATGTAATTTTCTGGATTTTTGTTTTAGATTCCGTCTCTCACAGTTGAAGTGTACCTATGATAAAAATTACAGACCTCTACATGCTTTGTAAGTAGGAAAACCTGCAAAATCGGCAGTGTATCAAATACTTGTTCTCCCCACTGTATATATTGGACACACCTACTCATTCAAGGGTTTTTCTTATTTTTGTTTTCCACATTGTAGAATAATAGTGAAGACATCAAAACTATGAAATAACACATATGGAATCATGTAGTAAGCAAAAAAGTGTTAAACAAATCAAAATATATTCTATATTTTAGATTCTTCAATGTAGTCACCCTTTGCCTTGATGACAGCTTTGCACACGTTTTTTCCAACAGTCTTGAAGGAGTTCCCACATATGCTGAGCACTTGTTGGCTACTTTTCCTTCACTCTACGGTCCAACTCATCCCAAACCATCTCAATTGGGATGAGGTCGGGCGATTGTGGAGGCCAGGTCATCTGATGCAGCACTCCATCACTCTCCTTCTTGGTCAAATAGCCCTTACACAGCCTGGAGGTGTGTTTTTGGTCATTGTCCTGTTGAAAAACAAATCATAGTCCCACTAAGCGCAAACCAGATGGGATGGCGTATCACTGCAGAATGCTGTGGTAGCCATGCTGGTTAAGTGTGATTCTAATCAAGCACCCCCACACCATCACACCTCCTCCTCCATGCTTCATGGTGGGAATCACACATGCAGAGATCATCCACTCACCTACTCTGTGTCTCACAAAGACACTGCATTTGAAACCAAAAACCTCAAATTTGGACCAATCAGACCAAAGGACAGATTTCCATTGGTCGTGTTTCTTGGCCCAAGCAAGTCTCTTCTTCTTATTGGTGTCCTTTAGAAGTGGTTTCTTTGCAGCAATTCGACCATGAAGGCCTGATTCATGCAGTCTCCTCTGAACAGTTGATTTTTATTTTTTATTTCACCTTTATTTAACCAGGTAGGCCAGTTGAGAACAAGTTCTCATTTACAACTGCGACCTGGCCAAGATAAAGCAAAGCTGTGTGACAAAAACAACAACACAGAGTTACACATAAACAAACGTACAGTCAATAACACAATAGAAAAATGTATGTACAGTGTGTGCAAATGTAGAAGAGTAGGGAGGTAAGGTAATAAATAGGCCATAGAGGTGAAATAATTACAATTTAGCATTAACACTGGAGTGATAGATGTGCAGATGATGATGGGCAAGTAGAGAGAGACTTGATGGTTTTTGTGACTGCACTTGAAGAAACTTTCAAAGTTCTTGAAATGTCTTATATTGACTGACCTTCATGTTTTAAAGTAATGATGGACTGTCGTTTCTCTTTCCTTATTTGAGCTGTTCTTGCCATAATATGGACTTGGTCCAAATAGCTCTATCTTCTGTATGCCACCCTTACCTTGTCACAACACAACTGATTGGCTCAAATGCATTAAGAAAGAAAGAAATTCCACAAATTAACTTTTAACAAGGCACACCTGTTAATTGAAATGCATTCCAGGTGACTACCTCCTGAAGCTGGTTGAGAGAATTCCAAAAGTGTGCAAATCTGTCATCAAGGCAAAGGATGTATTTTTTGTTGGAGGAATTCCTCAGAGGTGATAGAGCAGCAGCTGCATCTTGATTAATGGAAAACACACATTGAACTCATTATCTTTTTTTTTACTGTTAATGAGTTCTCACTTTAAATGACTCATGTCCTGAGTAAGATCTGTGCTATTTGATTAAATGAAAAAGTAAACCAAAGATATCCCACTCCTATGAGCTGCTTTGTATGCTTTCATGGTTCGTCTTCAATTGCACATGGATGTTTGTGTTTGCTGACTGTTTCAGGATAACCAGCTTGAGCTAATGGGTTGTTCATCGACTCCGTGTCATGTGACTCATTTCAAAGAATTACTAGAAGCATAAGTTAGTGGGATAAGCTGTGGGGGGGCTAAGTGCTATGGACCCCAACACGCACACACACACACACACACACACACACACACACACAGCATTAACCACCCAGCCCACTAGAGAAAGCTGACAAAACAATATGTCTCTATTTCATGCATATATTTCCCCCAAAAAAGGATCTCTTCGGATGTTTTAACCCTTTCACTTCCACTTCCTGTGTTCTGTTCGCTGGTTATTTACTATTGGTTGTTTTATAAAATGGCTTTTTACAGGCTTCAAACTCATTCTGTCTCTTGTCTGGTCTGCTTCTTCATGGTTCTGGCGTCTCTGTCTGTCTGTGTTTTTTCTTTTTTGGTTTCAAATTTGGTTATCCTTTTTTTAAATTTCATAAAGGCACTCGCTCACATGCACAGCTTCCGCGTCGCCCTGTCCCACCGCCGAAACCGAGACGATCCAAGAAAGGTGTGTCTCGCTGTCGCTGCTGACTGGCTGTCTCTCTCTCCTTTCTCCTTCCCTCTTTCCACTCCTCCTTTGATTCCACTCTATCACTCTGATCAGAGGGGATCTGTGGACACTGTTCAATATCCAAAACATTATAATGATCTGTGGATTCACACTGTTCAATATCCAAAACATTATAATGATCTGTGGATTCACACTATTCAATATCCAAAACATTATAATGATCTGTAGATTCACACTATTCAATATTTACATTATAATGATCTGTGGATTCACAGTATTCAACATCAACATTATAATGATCTGTGGATTCACACTGTTCAATATCCAAAACATTACAATGTTCTGTGGATCATCACACTGTTCAATATCCAAAACATTATAATGTTCTGTGGATCATCACACTGTTCAATATCCAAAACATTATAATGTTCTGTGGATCATCACACTGTTCAATATCCAAAACATTATAATGATCTGTGGATTCACACTGTTCAATATCCAAAACATTATAATGATCTGTGGATTCACAGTATTCAATATCCAAAACAGTATAATGATCTGTGGATTCACACTGTTCGATATCGAAAACATTATAATGATCTGTGGATTCACACTGTTCAATATCCAAAACATTATAATGATCTGTGGATTCACACTATTCAATATTTACATTATAATGATCTGTGGATTCACAGTATTCAACATCAACATTATAATGATCTGTGGATTCACACTGTTCAATATCCAAAACATTATAATGATCTGTGGATTCACACTGTTCAATAGCCAAAACATTATAATGATCTGTGGATTCACACTGTTAAATATTTACATTATTATGATCTGTGGATTCACACTATTCAATATTTACATTATAATGATCTGTGGATTCACACTATTCAATATCCAAAACATTATAATGATCTGTGGATTCACACTGTTCAATATTCAAACATTATAATGATCTGTGGATTCACACTATTCAACATCAACATTATAATGATCTGTGGATTCACACTATTCAATATATAAAACATTATCAGTATAATGATCTGTGGATTCACACTGTTCAATATCCAAAACATTATAATGATCTGTGGATTCACACTATTCAATATTTACATTATAATGATCTGTGGATTCACAGTATTCAACATCAACATTATAATGATCTTCCATAGGCTAAGATGTAGGAGGCCTAAAACTTAGATTGATGCAGTTCCTGGTTATAGCGTTTGAATATACAAATTGCCCTAGTTTCAGTGCAGCATCCCCTCTGATCTCCTTCTGTCTGTCTCCTGTGTGGCTGTATAATATAAGATCTGGCCTCGGACTGCTCTCTCTAGGGTTGGCTTTGGTTTCTACATTTAGTTTGATTGTACTACTGAGTGTGTCCGAGCCAGGAGGACCAGGGTGAAATGCTTCATTTGACCTGCTCCTCTCTCCCAACCCAACCCCAACCCCATAACCCATCTGCTCTTCCAGTGGAGGCTGCTGCGCTGTGGGAAGATAGCTTAGACTCCTCCAGTCAAGGTTTGTAACGTATCCGTTAGTCGCTCGCTCGCTCTCTCTCTCTCTCTCTCTCTCTCTCTCTCTCTCTCTGCCCCCCCCCCCCCCCCAGCATGAAGGGACGCCTGCTCTAGTGTCCACTGGAAACCTGCATGTATTAGAACATATACGCATGACATCGTCGTTACACTGGCTCTCTAGACCTTTCTCTAACTTCTCAAGTCTCCACTGGAAACCGGCATGTGTTATACTAGATACCCATGACATCATCAACATGCGACCTCTCTAATTCTGTCTCTGACTTGCTGCGTCATTCTAACGGGCTGATATGAATTAACCTCATCCTGCTGCCACCAAGGACTGTCTGCTTGCCTGTTGATAACAGTGGTGGTGATGATGTCCTCTTCCTCCTAATGTTGTGTCATGTAATGTTCTAAGTGACATCATCACTACATGAACTCTCAAGTCTCTTCTTGTTTTGCACTTACAGTTAAACTGACACTCAAACACACACACACACACACTTTCACATTCACACTTACACTTTCACATACACGCATACTCAAACGCGCACACACACACTTTCACATACACACTTTCACATACACACACACAGTCAAAAACACACGTACACTTTCTCTTTCGCATACACACACACACACACACTCACTTTCACATACACACACACACACACACACACTCACTTTCACACACACACACACTTTCACATACACACACTTTCACTTACACACACACACACACACACACACACTTACACTTTCACATACACTACATATGCACACACACAACACACTTTTACACTCATCATATGCTGCTGTTAATCTGTTTTTTATTATTATTATCTATCCTGATGCCTAGTCAATTTTCCCTGCCTTCATGTACATATCTACCTCAAATACCTCTTTCTCCTGCACATTGATCTGGTACTGGTATTCCCTGTATATAGCTCCACATTGATCTGGTACTGGTACTTCCTGTATATAGCTCCACATTGATCTGGTACTTCCTGTATATAGCTCCACATTGATCTGGTTCTGGTACTTCCTGTATATAGCTCCACAATGATCTGGTGCTGGTACTTCCTGTATATAGCTCCACAATGATCTGGTGCTGGTACTTCCTGTATATAGCTCCACAATGATCTGGTGCTGGTACTTCCTGTATATAGCTCCACAATGATCTGGTGCTGGTACTTCCTGTATATAGCTCCACAATGATCTGGTTCTGGTACTTCCTGTATATAGCTCCACATTGATCTGGTACTGGTACTTCCTGTATATTGCTCCACTATGATCTGGTGCTGGTACTTCCTGTATATAGCTCCACAATGATCTGGTTCTGGTACTTCCTGTATATAGCTCCACAATGATCTGGTTCTGGTACTTCCTGTATATAGCTCCACAATGATCTGGTTCTGGTACTTCCTGTATATAGCTCCACAGTGATCTGGTGCTCCCTCTAATGCTCCATTCTTGTGTATTTTGTTCCTCGTGTTCTATTTTTCTTTTTTTCTTTTTTCTTAACTCTGCGTCGTTAGGAAGGGCTCGTAAGAAAGCATTTTACGGTTAATTCTCCACCTGTTGTATTCACTCAGACTAAACTGTCTGAAAACAGACTAAACTGTCTGAAAACAGACTAAACTGTCTGAAAACAGACTAAACTGAGTGAAAACAGACTAAACTGTCTTGACTCTTTTATGTGACCCTCACCATCCTGAAAGCCTGCAAAGAAATGGTCCAAAAACATCCACAAAGCCAGCCTCTGCTGTTGTTCATCTTTTACTCTCGGTTCTCCCGGTGATTGTGTGCTGCACCTAGCTGTGTGCTGCATGAGTTACTATTAATTGCATGCTGACATGGAAATTAAAATGAACAAGATGTTCCACTCAAAAAATGGTCAGAAATCTGACTCTGTATTTCTGTGTTTGATTGACAGATCCCAGCCAATCTGATGTTGCCATGGCAAACCCGGCGTGCCCCGGTCCTCGCAGGATGAAGGCCATCTTTGATTACGACCCTCGAGAGAGTTCTCCCAACGCTGACATCGAGGTGAGCGTCATGCTATTCCCTGTAACGAAGGCTTGTGTTATAGTTGTATCTAAAAACAGACAGTAAAAATACGTGTTTCTGATTCACTAGACAGTCAAGTTGGAGCTCTAAGGTTCTATTGTCTGTACTGGACAATGGAAACAAGTCTCATACCAATCAGACCATACCAGTTGATGTTACTCCAATTTGGGGAAGATGAAGTCCTATTGTTTTCATGGTCTTCTCTATGGCCATCTGCAGGTGGAGCTGACCTTCGGTGCAGGGGATATCATCTATGTGTTTGGTGACATGGACGATGATGGGTTCTTCTATGTAAGTCTCTCTCTCTCTCTCTGTATGTCTGTCTGTCTGTCCTGTCTGTCTGTCTGTCTGTCTCTCTCTCTGTCTCTCTGTCTGTCTCTGTCTCTGTCTCTGTCTCGCGTGTGCGAACAAACACTCTGAGAAGGCTGTAATTTTCTTTTAAACTGTTTTAACACCTTAAAGACGTGACCATGTGTATGACGAGGACGTTGTTGTTGTTACAGTATTAATGAAGGTGTAGTTGATGGACAGACATACTCGCGGACTGTCTTTTTTTGATTGACTAAGGTCCCAGGTTACACATGTGTGATGTGGGTGTATAATGTGTGTTGTTTCCAGGGTGACCTGAACGGACACAAAGGCCTGGTCCCATCTAACTTCCTACAGGCTGCCCCAGAGGCTGCTGGGAAAGCCCCACCATTTGACCCCCAGCCTCAGTCTGTAGCCGAGCACAGGACAGAATCACAGGTACGGTCAGCACGCTGTGTGGACACGTATGACGGCCTAGTAGCCAAAACATTTGTAGCCCGTTGCCTCTCAAAGCCTGATGGGAAATAAGTTCTAATCTATTTTTTCTTTTGAATGTGAAACTTCCACACAGCATTTATTTCACCGGGTAATTTGACTGAGAACACATTCTCATTTACAGAAATGACCTGGGGAATAGTTACAGGGGGGAGGAATGAGCCAATTGGAAGCTGGGGATGATTAGGTGGCCAAATTGGGAATCTAGCCAGGACACCCCTACTCTTACGATAAGTGCCATGGGATCTTTAGTGACTACAGAAAGTCAGGAGACCCGTTTAACTTCCCCAAATCACTGGCCTGGAGAATTGGGATATTATAATTATATTTTAGACCAGAGGATAGAGTGCCTCTTACTGGCCCTCCAACACCATTTCCAGCAGCATCTGGTATCCCATCCAGGGACAACCCTACTTAGCTTCAGAGGCAAACCAGCAGTGGGATGCAGCGTGGGATGCTGCTGACCATTTTCCAAAATATAATATTTTATGTTATGTTCTTTTATGTTTTATTTGTCGTATCTCTGTCACCTTATGTCTTACTCTTTTTTGGTTAAGTCTCTATCATTTCTGTTTTTACATTTATTTTCTCCTTCTGTTTCCTGCATGGCCTTTTTGAAGAAGCAAAAACGAACTGTGCACTTTAAGACTTAAAGCGTGAGTGTCTCTGAGGGGATCACACCCTCCCAGCTGAGTGTTAGTAACCAGTGCTCCCTACTCCCTACTCCCTACTCCCTGCACCCTGTGCTGCTGTTCATCCTCATTCTTACCTTACCAGTACTAGACTCCTCAGATGTGTATCCTCCTGTCCATGTTCACACGATCAGGCCCAGGGTGACGGGCTGAGATTTCTGAACAACTGGGTATTCTCTGCCCACCCCACCGTTCTCCTGTATCCCTCGGCTTCCCTGCTGATGTATATCCCTTGGCTTCCCTGATGATGTATATCCCTCGGCTTCGCTGATGATGTATATCCCTCGGCTTCCCTGATGATTTATATCCCTCGGCTTCCCTGATGATTTATATCGCTCGGCTTCCCTGATGATGTATATCCCTCGGCTTCCCTGATGATTTATATCCCTCGGCTTCCCTGATGATGTATATCCCTCGGCTTCCCTGATGATTTATATCCCTCGGCTTCCCTGATGATTTATATCCCTCGACTTCGCTGATGATGTATATCCCTCGGCTTCGCTGATGATGTATATCCCTCGGCTTCCCTGATGATTTATATCCCTCGGCTTCCCTGATGATTTATATCGCTCGGCTTCCCTGATGATGTATATCCCTCGGCTTCCCTGATGATTTATATCCCTCGGCTTCCCTGATGATTTATATCCCTCGGCTTCGCTGATGATGTATATCCCTCGGCTTCCCTGATGATTTATATCCCTCGGCTTCCCTGATGATTTATATCGCTCGGCTTCCCTGATGATGTATATCCCTCGGCTTCCCTGATGATTTATATCCCTTGGCTTCCCTGATGATTTATATCCCTCGGCTTCCCTGATGATTTAGAGGCCCTGATTTCTTCTTTTTTTAGCGTTAGCCAACTATTTAGAGTTAAATGTTCCCTCTGTTACGTGTTCGTGTTAGTTCAATCAGTTCATGTACAATTGACATAACTGACTCTTAGTAAGTTTGTTGTTGATAGGATGTTAATGAACAGTTTTAGTTGATCGACAGGTTCAGTAGAAGCCTCAATACTTTAAGAATGAAGAAGTGTTGCATTCTTATACTCTGTTTCCGTGGTTTCCCTCCACAAGGTGAGCCTGAGCACATTCCCAGAAGAGGTTCCACATCCACCCCTACACACAGGACTGACTGGCCCAGTCCACACACATCCACCCCTACACACAGGACTGACTGGCCCAGTCCACACACATCCACCCCTACACACAGGGCTGACTGGCCCAGTCCACACACATCCACCCCTACACACAGGGCTGACTGGCCCAGTCCACACACATCCACCCCTACACACAGGAATGACTGGCCCAGTCCACACACATCCACCCCTGCACACAGGACTGACTGGCCCAGTCCACACACATCCACCACTACACACAGGGCTGACTGGCCCAGTCCACACACATCCACCCCTACACACAGGACTGACTGGCCCAGTCCACACACATCCACCCCTACACACAGGACTGACTGGCCCAGTCCACACACATCCACCCCTACACACAGGACTGACTGGCCCAGTCTACACACATCCACCCCTACACACAGGACTGACTGGCCCAGTCTACACACATCCACCCCTACACACAGGACTGACTGGCCCAGTCCACACACATCCACCCCTACACACAGGACTGACTGGCCCAGTCCACACACATCCACCCCTACACACAGGGCTGACTGGCCCAGTCCACACAGACCACCAACACCACCTACACCTGGATCCACCCGCAGCAGCAGCCATGATGAAACCCTCCTCCATGGACCCTGCCCCAACCCCAAGGCAAGCCAGCCTCAGCACCTCTTCACACCACGTCCCAGCAGAAAGCCCCTCACAGACAGACCAGACAGACATCTCCCCACCAGGAAAGAAGAAGAAAGGCTTCTTCTCCAAAGGAAAGAAGCTTTTCAAAAAGTTGGGATCCAGCAAGAAGGATTGAAACTTGGGACATTTACCCCCCCATTGTAGTTTTTGTTGAAAACACTTTTACATTATTATCAGTCGTGGTTGTCTTGGGCTGTTAGTTTAGTTGTAATATTCAGTAACTATGGATACACTAAGATATTATACAGCTGAATACACCTCTTCAATATAATACTACTAGACCAGCTGGCAATATGTGGAGCGTATTTTGTGTGTAGGCACCCTATTCCCTGTATAGTGCACTACTATAGCACCCTATTCCCTACTTAGTGCACTACTATAGCACCCTATTCCCTACTTAGTGCACTACTATAGCACCCTATTCCCTATATAGTGCACTACTATAGCACCCTATTCCCTATATAGTGCACTACTATAGCACCCTATTCCCTATATAGTGCACTACTATAGCACCCTATTCCCTATTTAGTGCACTACTTTAGGAAAAGGGAGCCATTTCAGATGAAACCATTGCCGTATATAAGACGTGACGGCATCAGTTGAGAGCGTGTTAACGAGCACGTTGAAGTATTTCGGCTCCTAACCTGTGCTGTGCTTACAGACGTCCTCTGAATACCCACTGATTCTATGATAACCCTTTCAGTAGTCCACTCTGTGAGGGGTTTCTCCTTCACCTTCATCTGGCAGGATTATCTGGAAGGATTTGATCAGATGCAGATGTTAAAATGGTGCTCTAGACTTTCATTTAGTCTCTCCGTCGTTGGCTCGGAGAGGCCCGTGCATCATGTCCAGGCTACGCTCTAACCACTGTCAGCTAGTTTAAACTGAGAGGATGGACGAGGGTCCCTTCGTCTGTCGACTGTTGTTTCTCAACCCTGTCACTTTTCAGATCCATCTGGAATGTTTTCTACATGGATGTATTTTAACATCAGTGAGTCTCATATCAAAAGTATTGTAACTAGCTAACAACAAAAATATGCTAATTGTACACTTTGAGTCTTTTATTTATTTATGTTAACCTTTATTTAACTAGGCAAGTCAGTTAAGAACAAATTCTTATTTTCAATCACGGCCTAGGAACAGTGGGTTTACTGCCTTGTTCAGGGGCAGAAAGACAGATTTGTACCTTGTCAGCTCGGGGATTCGAACTTGCAACCTTACGGTTACTAGTCCAACGCTCTAACCACTAGGCCACCCCTTTCACTTATTATGAAGAGTTCACTACACAGTATAGCTGAATGGAAGCTGTTCCATTTAACAACAACTGCTTCCATTTCATTACGATTGACAACCAACAAGTCATTTCTTTTAGAGGCTGTTGATTATTTGTAATGTCTGGAATGTTTGATATTTAGTGTGTTATGTGACGAGTGTGAGGATGGACAGGCCTTACGGCCTTCTAAAGGGTGTGTAGACGCAGCCAGACTGAAACCTGTCTATGCCTTGACACAGAACTCGTGTGTGTGTGTGTGTGTGTGTGTGTGTGTGTGTGTGTGTGTGTGTGTGTGTGTGTGTGTGTGTGTGTGTGTGTGTGTGTGTGTGTGTAGTGTCATCTTACAGGGTACCTGTTCCTCTGTCTCCTTTTGATTTAGTTGTCTGTTTTAGGAGTGTTGTAAAGGACAATGAACAAGACTAGCAACTGTTAACAGCATTTAGAGGTATTCATTGTGTGCTACCGTGGTTATCCACCCAACCCATGTACATGAGCTGCATTGTGTGCTACCGTGGTTATCCACCCAACCCATGTACATGAGCTGCATTGTGTGCTACCGTGGTTATCCACCCAACCCATGTACATGAGCTGCATTGTGTGCTACCGTGGTTATCCACCCAACCCATGTACATGAGCTGCATTGTGTGCTACCGTGGTTATCCACCCAACCCATGTACATGAGCTGCATTGTGTGCTACCGTGGTTATCCACCCAACCCATGTACATGAGCTGCATTGTGCGTTTAATCCCAACGTTCCATTTGATATAATATGCAGTAATAGCTTTCTGAAGGTGTCCAAATGATAGATGACGTTACTAAGTTTGATACGTTTTTGTTTTATTAGTTTATTTAAATTTTATTTTTTATTTTTAATCATTTCTCAGGTAAAACTAGTCTTAGTCACTCGGCTCTGTCTGTGTCGAGCCACCTTGTCTCACTTATTGAGAGGAAGATTCTTGCCAAAAAACATGAGGTGCTTTGTCTATTACCATAACGAGGAGACCAAGCATCAAACACCAGGGGTATGGCAGCGGGGCAAAACAGAGGTATGTTCTACCTGATAAGAGCCCAGGTCTGTTCTATAGCCCACAGTTTCATCTGCAACATTCTGAACGATGCTTGCAACCCATTGGATTAGCCCCAGCATAGGGCGGAGTCTACGCACACCTGACTCCAGACATTGGAGGAGGCAAATCTGGGTTCTTTGATGTTCTGAATGTTTTATTTTGTTTTTTTAAATTTTATTGTATAGTTCAGTGTTATCAATTAAAAGGGAGAATAACTAATAGCAGAACAAACATGCCAAGTATGAAGGAAGTGTTGATGATGATGAGGAGGAGACATCTGTTTAGAAGCAGGAATGATGAGGTAGCCGTAGTGTGCTGTACGTGTAAAGTGGCTGAAAATGTACCGTGGATATTTTTGTATTCCTTCACAGCCTTTTAATGTACTTACCTGCTCTAATCTGTAGTCAGAAAGCTACTAGCATAAATTGTTATTGCAAGCTTTAGGAATGAACTACTGCTACTGCTACTACTGGCCCTGTCTGCCTCTACATAGGCTACATCTAATCTTCTCCAGCTCTCCTATCTATATAGGACTTCTTAACCCTTAGCAAGCATTTTAGACAACAGTTTATATTACATTATACTATTTAGCCTTACAAGACCTTGCTTAGTCTGAATACGTTGTTTACACTACTTTGATTATTGACTGCATGCATAATAACAATGTTATCCCCTATTCTGCCTTATTTATTATCGTCATAGTTATGTATTTATGTATAGGTCTCGCGTTCACTTGGCATTACGTTTGCAACTTTTTTTAGTCGTCTGATTGGTTGTCGATGCAGTGGAAGCCAAGTGTGGAGTATTATGGCATTTCAGGACTAGGTCTGTATGTATCTAATTATGTAAAGCTGTACGTGAATGTAAGCCAGGGCACTCTGGGTCTTTGGACTATGAGGTATGAAACATATTTTCATACAGAGAAGGGAATGTTTTGTTGTTGTCTTTCCTGACCTGTATGTATGCTTTCTTTTGAAAACAATGGACGATTTACCTTTTGTATATTAAGGTTTTTATTACCCGTTTTGGGGAAAGCTCACTTGTAAATAGGTTTTTGTTTTAAATTTTGTTCATGTTGTTTTTCCGATGTCTTTTTGCATGTGGAAGCAGTGTTGTTGATTGAGGAACGACAAGTCAGAAGTAGTGCACGGAGGAACGACAAGTCAGAAGTAGTACACGGAGGAACGACAAGTCAGAAGTAGTGCACGGAGGAACGACAAGTCAGAAGTAGTGCACGGAGGAACGACAAGTCAGAAGTAGTGCACGGAGGAACGACAAGTCAGAAGTAGTGCACGGAGGAACGACAAGTCAGAAGTAGTACACGGAGGAACGACAAGTCAGAAGTAGTGCACAGAGGAACGACAAGTCAGAAGTAGTGCACGGAGGAACGACAAGTCAGAAGTAGTGCACGGAGGAACGACAAGTCAGAAGTAGTGCACGGAGGATTTGTTGACTTGAAATTGTGGTCGATTTCTTTCAATCTGGATCTTTTTACAGGAATAAAGTATATTTTCACATAACAAGCAGTTGTGCTGGGGATTTTGTGTTTGACTTTGTGTTACTTTGACTGACACAAAATGCTAATGGGGGTAGAATTTTAATAGAAAAGACAAAAAAAATGAAATTTTTATTTAATTATTTAATGAAGACAAATTTGGCAATACACTCACCAATTATACAGACTTCAATCAATATACATCATACGTTTCTAAATTAAAAGCAGAGAATGACACCATATAGAATGATAATAGCTATTTTACAGGACCAGACCATATACAGTTCAACAAATGTAGTCTTTCCATATCTATAAAGTTTGAGACATGTAAAACATTTCCATATATAAAGTTTGAGACATTTACAACATTTCCATATATAGCTGTAGACATTTAAAACATTTCCCATATCTATAGTTTGAGACGGAAATAAATTATATATCTATAGGTTGAGACATGTAAAACATTTCCCTATATATAGTTTGAGACATGTAAATAATTTCCAGTTCACAATTTTAATACACAAATGAATTCAGCACCAGTCATTGCTAAAAGGCTAAGCATGAGGTCTTTCCGGCTTTGTTCAGTGTTGGGTGGGTGCACAGCCCATGTGAACTGTAGTCGGTGACACACTGCGCTGTGCACGCCACCACTATGTCAAACAGTGCAGGTTTCTCTTTTTCTCATTTCCTGAATGTGAACAGTCTCTCCACTGCAGACGCCATTTTGTCTCCTTTGTCTTTGTCACCGTAGCCAACAGTACACTCATCCATAAAGTAGGAAACACTACACTGTGGCGAGAAGTTTAGTAGTGCTTTCTACTTTATGGATGACTGCACTGTACTTCCTCCAATGTCGTCTTTTCTGTTCGGGCTTCTGTCCTTTCTTCTTGTGCACCTGCCTCAAACCTGGTGGTCATATCCAGATGCACACAACTGCTCTCACTAACTAACCACACCCAGCCACCCTCTCGCACGCACACACACACACACACACACACACACACACTCCTACACACACTCCTACACACACACAGCTTAATAAAGAGTAACTATAACATGTACAATTGTAAGTTATGAGGAATGATGTAAGTTTCACCTATTTTTTGAGACAATTGAATGCACAGATTCTTAATTCTAAAGAATTTTAGCATTGAACAAAGGTATTAGAAATGAAGCAGGGTAAATTAACCTCTTCCCCTTCTTTCAAACCGAAACTGTGCCCAGAGTCAGTTTCTCTATATGTGGTCTGAACAGAGCAATGCAATTTTACTGATCTAAGATCAGTCTACTGAGGCGTTATCTGGTGGAAGCCATTTTGTCTTGATTGAGTGACTAAGCTTTTTTTTTCGCTCGAGACAGGTGACTTAAAAGCGATTTTTTTTTGGTCATAGTAACCAACTTTTCATTCGCTTAAAATCTAAAGACAATGTAAAACTCTACAAAATGTACCGAAATTACTATCCCAGTTTCCATTTTACAAATGTTTTAAATTCTAAGCGAACATTTTATGTGGTTTCTTCTTGTTAATTGAATGAATGTCGATTTCACACTATCTCTATATAGATATACGTTGCCGTAGAGAGTGGATGGACAAGTAACAATGGCCCCCATTTAGAATTCTCTCTCCCCCCCAACTAAATTTAACCATTTCAATTCTATATCCTAACAAAATAACATAATAGCGTTTTACGTAATAAAATAAGTTCATACTATACCTGAATGAAGGCTCCTTTGTCTCTGTAAAAAAGCGAAGAGCTTGTCTAGTGGTCTCAGCGCCCAGTGTCTTCTTCCCTCTGTTCTAGAAGTGGCTGAAGAAGAAGAAGTTGTCTCCTTTTTAACCCCCCTCAGCCCACGTGGTACAAACCACAGAAGAAGAAGTCTAACAGTCACAGCCGCTCTCTTTCTTTCTTTCTTTCGCTCTTGCAGGTGAAGTTTATCACGCCTACCAGGTCCTACGAAGGAAACCCACAACAGCCATGTCATCGTCCTCTAATATACATGTATCAATTGATTGGAAATCAAACAATTTCTGAATCTGCCCTGTTTGCTCAAATGAGGCCTTATTTGAGACATATCCTGTCCTAGCCCCATAGCCAACTTTAACTTCAGAACTTTTTTGGATAAACTTTCTTTGTAGGAAATTAAGGCCAATGGAGGGAAGTGAATGTGCCAAAACATGTCAGTAGACGGTTTTAGTGCATCAACACAATCATTTCTGAAGTAAACGAACTGATATACAAACTAGGAAACACTGAAGACACAGTCAGGACTATAGCCCCTGATCACATCTACTATCACCCAAATACTAACACAACCCCATGTTGCTTTCTGTCATCTAGATTGCTTCATATTGTCGAGAACACAGGTACAACATGAGAAGAGAAACTAAAATCTTTCAATGATGAGAAGAGAGGTCAACTAGGATAGTGTTCATGATGTGTGTGTGTGTGCCTCTCCACGTATATCACATAGTTCATAGCTAAAAGAATGACAGGTGAGAGCAGTCCATGGTTGTTGTTTTGAGAGTGAAATTTCAACCACAGGATTATGCCATGCTAACCTAATTTCAACATAGACAAACCTTGTATAAAATATGTTGAATTTGTACCTTTTGAAACAACGTCAGATCTTCAATATTATATCCACTATCAGAGAAAAAGAAACTTGAGACAGCGCAGTATCTCCTACTGGATAAAGAAGCTATAGCTACCATTTGGTCTCCGATCCAGGATTTTAACCAAACCCAGTCCTGCTTAGCTATGATATTTGTCACTGACTATTACCAATGTGCTATCATGAGAATAATTGTTGAAGGATTTCCACTTCAAAACTAAATAGATTCACACTGAGCAAAAACTCCACATAAATTCAACGCCTAAAAAAGTGTGATGATGTTGAATCAACGTGGGAAATTAATTGGATTATTATTAATTGCAAAAAGTCATCATTTCCGATTTTCTTTTACCCAACTTTTGACTTTTTTTTAGGCCTATAGCAACAGCTTTTTGTTTCAATTCAACCCAAAATTCAACTTAAAAATAGCCAATACAATAGGCCTAGGGTTTCAAGCTCTGGTTAATTAAATATTTCCTGATATTTAGGGATATTGAACTGTTTTTGGTTGTCAAAGCAACCAAATATTAACATTTGAAGGATATTTATCTTCTGCTTGGATAGTTCCATCTGAAATGTTGACTTAGTCTGGCTTTAATTTCAGTTTGTCTACAAATGAATCATTAATATGTTGGATTCACATCTCAACCAAAAAATCAAAGTTAAAGAATAGGACTAAATCAAATTAAACATTTAATGTTTGATTTTGATTTAGTCCTATTCTTTAACTTAGATTGTTGGTGGATGGAACGATCCAAGAAGAAGATCAATCTCCTTCACATGTTGATATTTGGTTGGCGTTGTAAACCAAACACAATTCAATATTACTTTTGTAATACAGTAAGTTGCCAAAAGTTATCTTACAAACGAATGTAACATTCAACCTTAAAATGAGTAATAAATCCATGGTCACTAGTTACTGTAACTGTAAATGTCTTCTTATGTGATCATGTAAAGCGCGCAGGTTCAAAGATAGCATGCACAGGTCGTCGCAGGTCTGTGGAGAGCTTCACAATTGCTGTAATAATCTGTGCAGAATCTCTGAACGGCATTGATCACTTTCACCATGTCCTTTTAATGTAATCTCAAGTGTAATCAAGGCCATTTGGCTCTGCTATTATGAAGCACAGTGCTAAATAAACAACATATCTGACATTGTATTCCCATTTGAACTTTGCTGTGCTTTTAAAATGGTTGATAGCACATGGATAGACATTTAGGTGACAACTAAACCAAACATTGATTTTAATTATTTAACTAGGCAAGTCAGTTAAGAACAAATTCTTATTTACAATGACAGCCTACTGTTCCTAGGCCTAACTGCCTTGTTCAGGGGCAGAACAACAGACTTTTACCTTGCCAGCTCGGGGGATTCAATCTAGCATCTCTTTGGTTACTGGCCCAACGCTCTAACCACTAGGCCACCTGTCACCCCGATTGATTCCTTTGAAATTTGGTTGTGCTTTTAGGTGGTTGAAAGCATAGCGATAACACATTGGAACTTTTGTCTGTCTTTTTGAGTGGGTTATAATCTCATTGATCAAACGTCTCAACCAAATATTACTCAATTATCCACGCTGAAATGACGTGGTGTGCTCAGTGATGTAGTTATAAGCACACAACACGTAATCATTTATGTGAATGAACTGCTCAGTGACTTTATCTGCATTGGTACTGTGTAACTGTTCACTACCCACGGCAGATGGGCGGTGAAAAGGCTGAGATAGTGGGTCTGATACAACTACTTCAGGAAGTACCTGTTGAAAGAAAAAAAAAAACAACACATGTTATTTCCTGTTGGAGGCCTACACCAGCCCTTCAGACGACATTTATAAAGAACGCATGAGTTTAAGTTGTTTGGATATAAACGTCCGCTACATGGCATATATTATAGATACCTATTATTTATTTATTTTTCCTGATCTTGAAAAGAGGATATACTGTACGTGCAGTATATGTTAATACTGTATAAAGACATTCTTATAGATAAGATTAAACTATATACAGATTGTATTATAGTAGCTAGAACATAGCTCCTCCCCTTTGCCCTGACCTCATTTGTTGAAAGGCTCACTACAGCACATCTAGAGACAACACAAGAAAAGAGAAGAAGAAAAAGAAATGACGTGTTCTCCACAGTGCTCTCTCATACTGGCTTCATAGCTAAATATTTTTCATCCGGTGCGTGTCTAAGCAACCCACAGCTCAGAAAGAGATGGAGGAAGTGGGGGGGGGGGGGCTGCCTGCATCATACCACATAACCACTAACGTGCACATGAGAAAATGCACTTTACTTTTTTGTTGTTGAGTTTTTAATGTTTATAGAAGATGCATTCTTCATTTTCATTTAACAGTTTTGAAAGGCCTCTCCAGTTTACATTAAATCTGTGTGTAAAAGGCACAGGGAGAAAATACGTGTACGAATCAGTTTGTGCAAATGCAAGCAAACTTGATCACTACTATTATTATTCTCTAGACAATCATGTTTTTTGGGGGGGGGCGTACATATATTTCCAAATCAATGAATGCTTGCCAGTAAAATTCAAGTCAAGTACGTTTATCAACAGGAGCTGAACTCTTCACAACAAGAGTCCTCTCTCCCTAGATCTTTGTCTATAGGAGATGGCCCAGAGGCGTCCTTATGGGTCTGGCTGGTGGAAAAGTGACTTTCCACTCTGCCGTTTCTTTTAGGGACTCCACCACCATTGCTGTTCACAGTTGAAAGGCCAGAGAGGTTTCAATTCCCCCCTCAGAGCCTGTGATGTGAGAACACTATCCACTACAGCCATGGTGAAACAGTTTGTAACTATGACAACCTGGGAGGTGGAAGGGCAGTGGGTGGGAGAGGGGGGGGGGGGTCTATGGGGTTTGATGAGATGAATGGATAGGGCAGTGGGTGGGAGAAGGGGGGGGGGTGTCTATGGGGTTTGATGAGATGAATGGATAGGGCGGTGGGTGGGAGAGGGGGGGGGGTCTATGGGGTTTGATGAGATGAATGGATAGGGCGGTGGGTGGGAGAAGGGGGGGGGGGTCTATGGGGTTTGATGAGATGAATGGATAGGGCGGTGGGTGGGAGAAGGGGGGGGGGGGGGGTCTATGGGGTTTGATGAGATGAATGGATAGGGCGGTGGGTGGGAGAGGGGGGGGGGTCTATGGGGTTTGATGAGATGAATGGATAGGGCGGTGGGTGGGAGAAGGGGGGGGGGGTCTATGGGGTTTGATGAGATGAATGGATAGGGCGGTGGGTGGGAGAAGGGGGGGGGGGGTCTATGGGGTTTGATGAGATGAATGGATAGGGCGGTGGGTGGGAGAGGGGGGGGGGTCTATGGGGTTTGATGAGATGAATGGATAGGGCGGTGGGTGGGAGAAGGGGGGGGGGGTCTATGGGGTTTGATGAGATGAATGGATAGGGCGGTGGGTGGGAGAGGGGGGGGGGTCTATGGGGTTTGATGAGATGAATGGATAGGGCGGTGGGTGGGAGAAGGGGGGGGGGTCTATGGGGTTTGATGAGATGAATGGATAGGGCGGTGGGTGGGAGAAGGGGGGGGGTCTATGGGGTTTGATGAGATGAATGGATAGGGCGGTGGGTGGGAGGAGGGGGGGGGGTCTATGGGGTTTGATGAGATGAATGGATAGGGCGGTGGGTGGGAGAAGGGGGGGGGTCTATGGGGTTTGATGAGATGAATGGATAGGGCGGTGGGTGGGAGAAGGGGGGGGGGGGGTCTATGGGGTTTGATGAGATGAATGGATAGGGCGGTGGGAGGGAGAAGGGGGCGGTGGGTGTTGAAAAACTGTGATTATATGAAATACCATTGGAACACTGGAAAAGGAGTGACGAAGTGTAATCTGAAGATCCGTTTTAGTGTCAATAGTTTCACTTTTAGTCACCAGTGACACCAACAACTGTAACAGCAATCTACTAGACTGCATTTAGTTCATCTTTTGAATGTAGGCCTACTAGAATAAAGTTATTTTAACCTCTGACTTTTTTAATGCATATATTCACATGGCACAAGCACATACCGTTGTAGTGTTGCTGTGGGTCTTAGGACAGCAAGTCGTGTGTTTACAATGTCCATACATTGAGAAAAAACATGCCTTGTTTGAAGAATGATTCTTTATTGAGATGGGTTCCATGCTGTATACAGTACCTTGATTTCTTCCCATGAATCTATCCCTATGATAAACACATGGCGTATGGGTATGGTATGGTATGGGTTGTATGTGTATGGTATGGTATGGGTTGTATGTGTATGGTATGGGTTGTATGGTATGGTATGGTATGGGTTGTATGTGTATGGTATGGTATGGGTTGTATGTGTATGGTATGGGGTGTATGGTATGGTATGGTATGGGTTGTATGTGTATGGTATGGTATGGTATGGGTTGTATGGTATGGTATGGTATGGGTTGTATGTGTATGGTATGGTATGGTATGGTATGGGTTGTATGTGTATGGTATGGTATGGTATGGGTTGTATGTGTATGGTATGGTATGGTATGGGTTGTATGTGTATGGTATGGTTTGGGTTGTATATGTATGGTATGGTATGGGTCGTGTGGTATGGTATGGTTTGGGTTGTATGTGTATGGTATCGGTTGTATGTGTATGGTTTGGGTTGTATTTGTATGGTATGGTATCGGTTGTCTATGTATGGTATGGTATGGGTTGTATGTGTATGGTATGTGTATGGTATGAGTTGTCTATGTATGGTATGGTATGGGTTGTATGTGTATGGTATGTGTATGGTATGAGTTGTCTATGTATGGTATGGTATGGGTTGTATGCGTATGGTATGGTATGTGTATGGTATGAGTTGTATGTGTATGGTATGGTATGGGTTGTATTCGTATGGTATGGTATGGGTTGTATGGTATGGTATGGGTTGTATGTGTATGGTATGGTATGATATGGTATGGTATGTGTTGTATTTGTATGGTATGGTATGGGTTATATGTGTATGGTATGGTATGGGTTGTATGTGTATGGTATGGTATGGTAATGTATGGTATGGTATGGTATGGTATTGTATGGTATGGGTTGTATATGTATGGTATGGTATTGGTTGTATGTGTATGGTATGGTAATGTATGGTATGGTATGGGTTGTGTATGTATGGTATTGTATGGTATGGGTTACATATGTATGGTATGGGTTATTTACAGTTGAAGTCGGAAGTTTACATACACTTAGGATGGAGTCATTAAAACTCATTTTTCAACTACTCCACAAATTTGTTGTTAACAAACTATAGTTGGTTAGGACATCTACTTTGTGCATGACACAGGTAATTTTTCCAACAATTGTTTACAGGCAGATTATTTCACTTATAATTCACTGTATCACAATTCCAGTGGGTCTGAAGTTTACATACACTAAGTTGACTGTGCCTTTATACAGCTTGGAAAATTCCAGAAAATTATGTCATGGCTTCAGAAGCTTCTGATAGGCTAGTTGACATAATTTGAGGTGTACCTGTGGATGTATTTCAAGGCCTACCTTCAAACTCAGTGCCTCTTTGCTTGACATCAAGGGAAAATCTAAAGAAAACTGCCAAGAACTCAGAAAAAAAAATGGTAGACCTCCACAAGTCTGGTTCATCCTTGGGAGCAATTTCCAAATGCCTGAAGTTACCACTTTCTGCACAAACAATAGTACGCAAGTATAAACACCATGGGACCACGCAGCCGTCATAGGAGAAAGGAGATGCGTTCTGTCACCTAGAGATGAACGTACTTTGATGCGAAAAGGGCAAATCAATCCCAGAACAACAGCAAAGGACCTTGTGAAGATGCTGGAGGAAACAGGTACAAAGTATCTATATCCACAGTAAAACGAGTCCTATATCGACATAACCTGAAAGGCCGCTCAGCATGGAAGAAGCCACTGCTCCAAAACCGCCATAAAAAAGCCAGACTACGGTTTGCAACTGCCCATGGGGACAAAGCTCGTACTTTTTGGAGAAATGTCCTCTGGTCTGATGAAACAAAAATAGAACTGTTTGGCCATAATGACCATTGTTATGTTTGGAGGAGAAAGAGGGAAGCTTGCAAGCCGAAGAACACCATCCCAACCGTGAAGCACGGGGGTGGCAGCATCATGTTTAGGGGGTGATTTGCTGCAGGAGGGACTGGTGCACTTCACAAAATAGATGGCATCATGAGGGAGGAAAATTATGTGGCTATATTGAAGCAACATCTCAAGACATCAGTCAGGAAGTTAAAGTTTGGTCGCAAATGGGTCTTCCAAATGGACAATGAACCCAAGCATACTTCCAAAGTTGTGGCAAAATGACTTAAGGACAACAAAGTCAACGTATTGGAGTGACCATCACAAAGCCCTGACCTCAATCCTACAGAAAATATTTCAGCAGAACTGAAAAAGCATGTGCGAGCAAGGAGGCCTACAAACCTGACTCAGTTACACCAGCTCTGTCAGGAGGAATGGGACAACATTCACCCAACTTATTGTGGGAAGCTTGTGGAAGGCTACATGAAACGTTTGACCCAAGTTAAATAATTTAAAGGCAATGCTACCAAATACTAATTGAGTGTATGTAAACTTCTGACCCACTGGGAATGTGATGAAAGAAATAAAAGCTGAAATAAATCATTCTCTCTACTATTATTCTGACATTTCACATTCTTAAAATAAAGTGGTGATCCTAACTGACCTAAGACAGGGAATTTTTACTAGGATTAAATGTCAGGAATTGTGAAAAACTGAGTTTAAATGTATTTGGCTAAGGTGTATGTAAACTTCCGACTTCAACTGTATGTATGGTGTGGCATATTATAGGTTGTATGTGTATGGTATGGTATGGGTTATATATGTATGGTATGGGCTATACAGTGGGGAGAACAAGTATTTGATACACTGCCGATTTTGCAGGTTTTCCTACTTACAAAGCATGTAGAGGTCTGTAATTTTTATCATAGGTACACTTCAACTGTGAGAGACGGAATCTAAAACAAAAATCCAGAAAATCACATTGTATGATTTTTAAATAATTAATTTGCATTTTATTGCATGACATAAGTATTTGATCACCTACCAACCAGTAAGAATTCCGGCTCTCACAGACCTGTTAGTTTTTCTTTAAGAAGCCCTCCTGTTCTCCACTCATTACCTGTATTAACTGCACCTGTTTGAACTCGTTACCTGTATAAAAGACACCTGTCCACACACAATCAAACAGATTCCAACCTCTCCACAATGGCCAAGACCAGAGAGCTGTGTAAGGACATCAGGGATAAAATTGTAGACCTGCACAAGGCTGGGATGGGCTACAGGACAATAGGCAAGCAGCTTGGTGAGAAGGAAACAACTGTTGGCGCAATTATTAGAAAATGGAAGAAGTTCAAGATGACGGTCAATCACCCTCGGTCTGGGGCTCCATGCAAGATTTCACCTCGTGGGGCATCAATGATCATGAGGAAGGTGAGGGATCAGCCCAGAACTACACGGCAGGACCTGGTCAATGACCTGAAGAGAGCTGGGACCACAGTCTCAAAGAAAACCATTAGTAACACACTACGCCGTCATGGATTAAAATCCTGCAGCGCACGCAAGGTCCCCCTGCTTAAGCCAGTGCATGTCCAGGCCTGTCTGAAGTTTGCCAATGACCATCTGGATGATCCAGAGGAGGAATGGGAGAAGGTCATGTGGTCTGATGAGACAAAAATAGAGCTTTTTGGTCTAACTCCACTCGCCGTGTTTGGAGGAAGAAGAAGTATGAGTACAACCCCAAGAACACCATCCCAACCGTGAAGCATGGAGGTGGAAACATCATTCTTTGGGGATGCTTTTCTGCAAAGGGGACAGGACGACTGCACCGTATTGAGAGGAGGATGGATGGGGCCATGTATCGCGAGATCTTGGCCAACAACCTCCTTCCCTCAGTAAGAGCATTGAAGATGGGTCGTGGCTGGGTCTTCCAGCATGACAACGACACAAAGCACACAGCCATGGCAACTAAGGAGTGGCTCCGTAAGAAGCATCTCAAGGTCCTGGAGTGGCCTAGCCAGTCTCCAGACCTGAACCCAATAGAAAATCTTTGGAGGGAGCTGAAACTCCGTATTGCCCAGCGACAGCCCCGAAACCTGAAGGATCTGGAGAAGATCTGTAGGGAGGAGTGGGCCAAAATCCCTGCTGCAGTGTGTGCAAACCTAGTCAAGAACTACAGGAAACGTATGATCTCTGTAATTGCAAACAAAGGTTTCTGTACCAAATATTAAGTTCTGCTTTTCTGATGTATCAAATACTTATGTCATGCAATAAAATACAAATTAATTACTTAAAAATCATACAATGTGATTTTCTGGATTTTTGTTTTAGATTCCGTCTCTCATAGTTGAAGTGTACCTATGATAAAAATTACAGACCTCTACATGCTTTGTAAGTAGGAAAACCTGCAAAATCGGCAGTGTATCAAATACTTGTTCTCCCCACTGTATATGGTATGGTATGGTATGGGTGCTATAACAAGGACGCTAGCTGCTAGTTGTTAGGCATCTGCACTCAGAAAAAAACTGTTCCAAAAGGATTCTTTGGCTGTCCCTATAGGAGCACCCTTTCTGGTTTCAGGTAGAACCCTTTTTGGTTCCAGGTAGAACCCTTTTTGGTTCCAGATAAAACCCTTTTTGGTTCCAGGTAGAACCCTTTTTGGTTCCAGATAAAAAAACTTTTTGGTTCCAGGTAGAACCCAAACGGGTTCTTCCTCGAACCAAAAAGGGTTCTTCAAAGGGTTCTCCTATGGGGACAGCTGAAGAACCATTTTAGGTTCTAGATAGCACCTTTTTTTCTAAGCGTGTGTGTGTGAGTGCCAGAGGGGAAGTGATCAGTGCTTGTCTGTATGATGAGCACAAAGCATGGGGCTTACAGAGACCCACACTGTCCCTAGAGATATTCCTTATCTGGGCCGGCAGCCATTTCCCCTCCCTACCTCCCCCTGCCCTCCCTGGCCTGGCCCTCCCTGCCTCCCCCTGCCTTCCCTGGCCTGGCCCTCTCTGCCTCCCCCTGCCCTCCCTGGCCTGGCCCTCCCTGCCTCCCCCTGCCTTCCCTGGCCCTCCCTGCCTCCCCCTGCCTTCCCTGGCCCTCTCTGCCTCCCCTGCCCTCCCTGGCACTCTCTGCCTCCCCCTGCCTTCCCTGGCCTGGCCCTCCCTGCCCCCCCCTGCCTTCCCTGGCCCTCTCTGCCTCGCCTGCCCTCCCTGGCCTGGCCCTCCCTGCCTCCCCCTGCCTTCCCTGGCCCTCTCTGCCTCCCCTGCCCTCCCTGGCCCTCTCTGCCTCCCCCTGCCTTCCCTGGCCCTCTCTGCCTCCCCCTGCCCTCCCTGGCCTGGCCCTCTCTGCCTCCCCCTGCCCTCCCTGGCCTGGCCCTCTCTGCCTCCCCTGCCCTCCCTGGCCCTCTCTGCCTCCCCTGCCCTCCCTGGCCCTCTCACATGATGTGCCTCAATTGGCACCCTATTCTCTATATAGTGCAGTACTTTTGATCTGTCTCAGCCTGCCACTGGATAGCCCTGCCACTGGGTAGCCCTGCGTCCCAGCTCACCCTGCCACAGGATAGCAGCTCAGCCCTCCAACCCTCCAACAAGGTCTATACGTCCAAACCAAGGCTAACCTGACCAGTCTGTAGTTTTGTTTTCCTCGTCAAATTTCCAAGCAAAATTGTTCTAATGAAATATTCTATTCTCCATCTATTTAGTAAAAACCCCCATTCGCTCAGTTCTGTGGCTGTTCTGAGTACTATTTAAAATTAAAGAGGAAGTCTGATCAGCCCTTATGAAACGGAGTCATGTGTAACAATGTGTGTGTGTGCTGCTGTTGGAATATTCAGAATCGCCCTTGCTGCCTTTTTCATCGTCCCTCACCCCTTGCAAGCCAGGTTTACAGTAAGCCTAAGAAGCAGTGAGGATTCAGTAACAGCTTTGGCCCAGAAATACATCACACCGGAACCTCTGTTGACATATATACTAGCTCGTTTCCTCTGTTTTTCACAAGGCGTTCAGACCATCAGATGACTTTGATAGATAACCCAGAAGTTACAACATCAGCTAGACATATAAGATGACATGAGGCCTACAGATACTCATCAACAATGTATTGAATTGATACATTCCCCTTCAAGATACTGATAGAAGCGTAGACATGTCCAAATAAGGGCAAAACCAATCATAGGAGCCTCAACCACCAATGAGACCTGGTCTTTAAGGCTTGTGTGTGTGTCCCTGTGAGAAGCAGACAAAAGAGGACGTGCTTTCCTTTGCCGGAGAGAGGCGGAGTCTGATGATCTTGTCTACAGGGGTTGGAGCAAGACCACACGGGGGGGGGCGGGGCTGTGAACACCATGAACTTTCCCGCCTGACCTGGGGTTGACAAGGGTTTCTGTACCAAGGCGCTGATAGCTGATTTAACTGGTTTTTTGTTTTCACTTACCGTGCAGTTCTTCATCGTGTTTCACATTGGCTTAGTGAAACTGCCCTTAAACTATACATCTAGGATTTAAATCGGTAGAACCATGAGAGGAGACATCAAAAATATATCAGCAAACATGTCTTCACGTTGTGACATAGAGCTGAGACGTTATAGGCTCCATAGTGATAAATGAAGCGTAAAGTGGTTCCTCCTTTAAAAGTTACGATTTTACACCGGCGGGACTTAGAGGTAGCCAGCAGTGTATTCACCGAGAAGCTATCAGAGGCTTCAGGCACCAACACCCCCTCCCCTCACCACAGAGGAAACTGAAGTGACACCCCAAGGCGGGCTAACAAACTCACAGTTGATTATACACATGGCTCTCATTTGACTAGCAACCGTTCCTGACCACTGGTGCTTGTGGTTCAGATCACTTTGTAACTAGGTGTTCCATAACTGCTCATTTATCAAGTCATCTGAATAGGCTTCCGTTTTTTTTTCTTCTCTCTCTCTCCAGAAAAGACCATGTCAAACAGGATTGCTTCAAATAAAAAGGTTATTTTGTCAGGCAGGCCAGTAGGTATCTACCCAGTGGTAACCTGATTGCATGATATGATACAACCCAAATCAGGCCATGTGGCATCCAAACCAACACGTGACACCCCATGAAGAACTTAAAGATACTCCAAGAATATCACTATTGTTTGGAATGATAATGAAACACAAAAGATCTCATCTAAATATACTATCACTGTTTCATATTATATCCATATAGAGTTACATTTCAATATAGGAAACTGATATCGATATCTGAGATGATCAAATGGTCATTTATGACGTACAAGGTAAAACCCGAGGTAAAACATCCAGTAGTGCAATATGAATTGAAACATGTCATGACAGAATATCTCGTGTTAAATAGAGGCCTCGTCTGCAAAAAAAAAAAACATATACTCTCCACTTAGCAATGAAGTACGTGTGATATTTTAGCATTTTGGCGTGGCCACAAGTTTAAGACAGCTCTCATAGATTCAACTAGCGAAGGGAATCTGCGGTATGTGCATGTAGATTGGGTTGGAAGGTGGCAAAATGTGCAGAACATTCTGCACTCGGATGTGCATTCAAAAGTAACAAGGCCACACTAGAAGCACTCTTGTTACAACTACTGTGGTTTCACAAAGCTGCTGAGACCAACCGTAAACCAGCCAGGAAATACGAGATGTAGCAACTCACTGGGCACACCACATCATTTCAAAGTCCTTAGTATGGCGTCTGGAGGGGATGCTTGCCGTTTTAAGGGCTCCTGACCAACTGTGCTTTTTTTTCTTTGTTTTTACGCGATGTTTGTAACTTATTTTGTACATAATGTTGCTGCAACCGTCTCTTATGACCGAAAAAGATCTTCTGGACATCAGAACAGTTACTCACCTCCAACTGGATGAAGATTTTCTCTTTAATGTTTAATGAGTCTGACGCAAAGGATATACTGCTTTGTGAAGACAAGGCCCAAATCCCTGTCATCAGCGTGAAGAAAAGACAGAGAAAAAAGGGGAGGAGGGCGGAGGGTGCCTTGTAAGAATTCGCCGACGTAAAGAGGTAAAGAGGTAAACCACCACTTCCCTCTGTATTATTGGCCAACGTGCAATCATTGGAAAACAAACTGGACGATCTACGATTAAGACTAATCCTACCAACGGGACATTAAAAACTGTAATATCTTATGTTTCACAGAGACTTGGCAGAACGACAACACGGATAATATAGAGATGGCTAGCAGAGCAGCTATTCATAGCTGTCTATTTACCACCACAAACTTGCACTAAGACCGCACTCAAAGAGCTGTAAAAGGCCATAAGCAAACAAGAAAATGCTCATCCAGAAGCGGCGCTCCTAGTGGCCGGGGACTTTAATGCAGGGAAACTTAAATCAGTTTTACCTAATTTCTACCAGCATGTCACATGTGCAACCAGAAGAAAAAAAACTCTAGACCACCTTTAACTCCACACACAGAGACGCGTACAAAGCTCTCCCTCGCCCTCCATTTTGTCAAATTGTCAAATTTGTCCATAATTATATCCTCCTGATTCCTGCGTACAAGCAAAAACTAAAGCAGGAACTACCAGTGACTCGCTCAATACGGAAGTGGTTAGATGACTCGGATGCTATGCTACAGGACTGTTTTGCTAGCAGAGACTGGAATATGTTCCGGGATTCATCTAATGGCATTGAGGAGTATAACACCTCAGTCACCGGCTTCATCAATAAGTGCATCGACGACGTAGTCCCCACAGTGACCGTACGTACATTTTCCAACCAGAAGCCATGGATTACAGGCAGCATCTGCACCAAGCTAAAGGCTAGAGCTGCCTCTTTCAAGGAGCAGGACACTAATCCAGATGCTTATAAGAAATCCCGATATGCCCTCAGACGAACCATCAAACAGCCAAAGCATCAATACAGGACTAAGATTGAATCCTACTACACCGGCTCTGATGCTCGCGGATGTGGCAGGGCTTGAAAACTATTACGGACTACAAAGGGAAACCCAGCCGTGAGCTGCCCAGTGACACGAGCCTACCAGACGAGCGAAATGCCTTTTATGCTCACTTCGAGGCAAGCAACACTGAAGCATGCATGAGAGCACCAGCTGTTCCGGACGACTATGTGATCACACTCTCCGTAGCCAATGTGAGCAAGACCTTTAAACAGGTCAACATTCACAAAGCTGCAGGGCCAGACGGATTACCAGGACATGTACTCAAAGCATGCGCGGACCAACTGGCAAGTGTCTTCACTGACATGTTCAACCTCTCCCTGGCCGAGTCTGTAATAGCTACATGTTTCAAACAGACAACCATAGTCCCTGTGCCCAAGAAAGTGGAGGTAACCTGCCTAAAGGATTACCGCCCCGTAGCACTCACGTCGGTGGCCATGAAGTGCTTTGAAAGGCTGGTCATGGCTCACATCATTACCACTATCCCAGAAACCCTAGACCCCTTCACATACCGCCCCAACAGATCCACAGATGACGCAATCTCAATCACACTCCACACTGCCCTTTCCCACCTGGACAAAAGGAACACCTATGTGAGAATGCTGCTCAATGACTACAGCTCAGCAATAAACACCATAGTACCCACAAAGCTCATCGCTAAGCTAAGGACCCTGGGACTAAACACGTCCCTCTGCAACTGGATCCTGGACTTCCTGACGGGCCGCCCCCAGGTGGTAAGGGTAGGCAATAACACCTCTGCCACGCTGATCCTCAACACGGGGGCCCCTCAGAAGTGCGTGCTTAGTCCCCTCCTGTACTTCCTGTTCACCCACAACTGCATGGCCAAGCACGACTCCAACATCATCATTAGGTTTGCTGACGACACAACAGTGGTAGGACTGATCACCGACAACGATGAGACAGCCTATAGGGAGGAGGTCAGAGACCTGACAGTGCCAGGACAACAACCTCTCTCTCAATGGAAGACAAAGGAGCTGGTCGTGGACTACAGGAAAAGGAGGGCCGAACTCGCCCCCATTCACATCGACGGGGCTGTAGTGGAACGGGTCGAGAGTTTCAAGTTCCTTGGTGTCCACATCACCAACAAACTATGATGGTCCAAACACACCTAGACAGTTGTGAAAAGGACACGACAAACATCTTTTCCCCCTCAGGAGACTGAAAAGATTTGGCATTGATCTCCAGATCCTCAAAAAGTTCTACAGCTGCACCATCGAGAGCATCGTGACCAGTTGCATCACCACCTGGTATGGCAACTGCTTGGCATCTGACCGTAAGGCGCTACAGAGTGTAATGCGTACGGCCCAGTACATCACTGGGGCCAAGCTTCCTGCCATCCAGGGCCTCTATACCAGGCGGTGTTAGAGGAAAACACCAAAAATTGTCAGAGACTCCAGTCATCCAAGTCATAGACTGTTTCTCTGCTACCGCACGGCAAGCAGTAACGGAGCACCAGGTCTAGGACCAAAAGGTTCCTTAACAACTTCTACCCCAAAGCCATAAGACTGCTGAACAACTAATCAAATGGCCACCGGACTATTTACATTGACCCCCCCCCACCCCCCTTTGTTTTTGCACTGCTGCTACTTGCTGTTTATTATCTATGCATAGTCACTTTACAAATTACCTTGACTATCCTGCACCCCCACACATTGACTCAGTACCGGTACCCCCTGTATATAGCCTCATGACTAACCTGTACCCCCACACATTGACTCAGTCCCGGTACCCCCTGTATATAGCCTCATTACTAACCTGTACCCCCACACATTGACTCAGTACCGGTACCCCCTGTATATAGCCTCATGACTAACCTGTACCCCCACACATTGACTCAGTACCGGTACCCCCTGAATATAGCCCCGTTATTGTTATGTTATTGTGTTACTTTTTGATTGATTCCATTTTTTTATTTTATTTAGTAAATATTTTATCAATTCTATTTCTTGAACTGCATTGTTGGTTCAGGGCTTGTCAGGAAGCATTTCACTGTAAGGTCTACACCTGTTCTATTGGGCGCATGTGACAAATAACATTTGATTTGAAGTGGAAATTTGGGTTGAGACGTTGATCAATGAGATTTCAACCTTTATTCACCTACTCAAAAAGGACAGCCAGAAGTTTGTTGAATTTCCAGTGTGTTATCACTATGCTTTAAAAGCACAACCAAATTCCAATGGGAAAACAATGTCAGCTTTTTCGTTTAGTTTGTTAACTAAATGTGTTATCACTGCACTTTCAACCATTTCCCTTATGTTGAAATTACCATTTACATAGTTTTTCCACCATGACCCTTCATCTACATTCCTAAGTCTCAAACTTGTACAAAACGTAATATGTATATATATTTTTTAATACACCCGGTACCGGAATAGTGATATCCATGATGTTCTCAGTAAATTTGACCTGCAATTTCACACCCGCAATTTGACCTATATAACTTTTGAATGGTGTGTCCTAGAAACAAGTTACTTTCATGTACAGTACCAGTCAAACGTTTGGACACACCTACTCATTCAACAGTTGTTGTTTTTTTTAAACTATTTTCTACATTGTAGAATAATAGTGAAGACATCAAGACTATGAAATAACATAAATGGAATCATGTAGTAACAAAAAATTTGTTAAACAAATCAAAAGATATTTTAGATTTTAGATTCTTCAATGTAGCCACCCTTTGCCTTGATGACAGCTTTGCACACTCTTGGCATTCTCTCAACCAGCTTCCCCTGGAATGCTTTTCCAACAGTCTTGATGGAGTTCCCACATATGCTGAGCACTTGTTGACTGTTTTTCCTTCACTCTGTGATCCAACTCATCCCAAACCATCTCAATTGGGTTGAAGTCAGTAATTGTGGAGGCCAGGTCATCTGATGCAGCACTCCATCACTCTCCTTCTTGGTCAAATAGCCCATACACATCCTGGAGTTGTGTTTTTGGTCATTGTCCTGTTGAAAAACAAATGATAGTCCCACTAAGCGCAAACCAGATGGGATGGCATATCGCTGCAGAATGCTGTGGTAGCCATGCTGGTTAAGTGTGCCTTGAATTTTAAATAAATCACTGACAGTGTCACCAGCAAAGCACCCGCACACCCTCAGACCTCCTCCTTCATGCTTCATGGTGGTAACCACACATGCGGAGATCATCCGTTCACCTACTCTGCGTCTCACAAAGACACGGCGGTTGGAAGCAAAAATCTCAAATTCGGACAGATTCCCTTCAGTCTAATGTCCATTGCTCGTGTTTCTTGGCCCAAGCAAATCTCTTCTTTTTATTGGTGTCCTTTAGTAGTGGTTTCTTTGCAGCAATTTGACCATGAAGACCTGATTCTCGCAGTCTCCTCTGAACAGTTGATGTTGAAATGTGTCTGTTACTTGAACTCTGTGAAAAATGTATTTGGGCTGCAATCTGAGATGCAGTTAACTCTAATGAACGTATCCTCTGCAGCAGAGGTAACTCTGAGTCTTCCTTTCCTGTGGCGGCCCTCACGAGAGACAGTTTCATCATAGTACTTGATGGTTTTTGCGACTGCACTTGAAGAAACTTTCAAAGTTCTTGAAATGTTCTATATTGACTGACCTTCATGTCAACTTCTTTGGGACTGGGGGGCAGTATTGAGTAGCTTGGATAATAAGGTGCCCAGAGTAAACTGCCTGCTACTCAGGCCCGAAAGCTAGAATATGCATATAATTAGTAGATTTGGATAGAAATTTGGATAACTCATTTGGCAGGCAAAAACCTGAGAAGAAATCCAACCAGGAAGTGGGAATTCTGAGGTTTGTGATTTTTCAAGTCATTGCCTATCGAATATACAGTGTCTATGGGGTCATATTGCACTTCCTAAGGCTTCCACTAGATGTCAACAGTCTTTAGAACCTTGTTTCAGGCTTCTACTGTGAAGGGGGAGAGAATAAGAGCTGTTTGAGTCAGGTGTCTGGCAGAATGCCATGAAGTCAGTCAGGTGCGCACACGTGAGAGGTAGCTGCGTTCCTTTTCCTTTCTAAAGACAAAGGAATTGTCCGGGTGAAACATTATTGAAGATTTATGATAAAAACATCCTAAAGATTGATTCTATACATCGTTTGACATGTTTCTACGAACTGTAATATGACTTTTTTGACTTTTCGTCTGAACTAAGCGATCGCGCATTGAGCATTTGGATAACTGGGCTAAACGCGCGAACAAAAAGGAGGTATTTGGACATAAATTATGGACTTTATCGAACAAAACAAACATTTATTGTGGAACTGGGATTCCTGGGAGTGCATTCCGATGAATATCATCAAAGGAAACCCAATTATTCCCATTACAGAATTAAAAAAGCAATTTTGGACTGACCAATGTATACATTTTCAATTACATGCAACTTAAAAGTTTTATATCACAAAATGTCAACCTTAAATCTTTTGGACATTAAAGCAATGTTGAGGCGATCCTATTTAACTCAGACAAGAATACACATATGATAGGCTTTCTGCAATGTTTTCTATATATTACCTAGTATCTAACTGACAATCTCTTAGAATAAAAAAAAATACAAATATTGTAATCAAAACTTAAAAATAACTGATATAGGCACAAGATGGAAGGAGTGTTGGAACTTAACTAACGGAATTACAGTTAGCGAAAATGTATTGTCTTTTGTTGATGTAGGGTTGTTATTGTTAAAAAATATATATATTGTAAAAAAAAAATTTTTACTGTAAGTGGCTTTGGATAAAAACGTCTGCTAAATGGCATATACTATAATATTATCAACATTTGAAGGAGGTATATTTTGTGCCACTGACTTAGTCTGTCTATAATTCCAGTTTGTTTAAATTAATAATTGATATGTTGGATTCACGTCTCCATCTCAACCACACAAGTTAAAGAATAAATAGGACTAAATCAAAATCCAACTTTATTTAAAGTGCATTTAAAATTTGAACTGATTTAGTCATATTCATTCTTTAACTTCGATTTTTTGGTTGAGATGGAGACGTGAATCCAACATATAAATGATTAACTTGAAGATTACATTGAGATAGTCCAAAGCTTGAAACACTAGGCTTATATGTATTGTCTATTTTTAGTTGAACCCTGGGTTGGATTTAAACAATAGCTGTTTATGGTTTTGCAAATGCTATATATGCCTAAACAGTAGGCCTCTCATTGATGATATAAGACTTATAAAGTATGGCTACGTTCCATATGCTCTGTTAAACCTACTCGTTTGGATTGACTTTGATAGCAATGGTGCATCTATTTAGTTATTATCTATAATCATTGTCATGACAGCACATTGGTAGTAGACAGTGACCCGATATGAAAGCTAAGCAGATTTGTGCTTGTTAAAACCCTGGGCGGGACACAAAAACGATGCTGTAGATTAACTTCCATAAAGGAGGTGCTGCCCAGCCTATAATTTATATTTTCTGATAGTGGATATAATGATGAAGATCTGACATTGTTTCAAAGGTACAAATTCATTTTATTTTATACACGGTTTGTATATGTTAGAAATTGGTTACCGTGATGACAATCATGTGGTTGAAATTTCACCCTCAAAACAACAGTTTATGTTGATTTTTTATTTTTTTTCAAATCCAATGGTTCAGTATTTTCCACGTAGATTCCACGTCGCAATATATTAACAAATTACTTTGAAACAACGTTGATTCAGCCAGTTTGTGCCCAGTGGGAACTTATTATATACTGTACATCGTTAACCTATTCTTCACTATCTTTCAAGTTGAATTTGTGATCAGATTTTTTATCCAAATACTTGTTTTTGTTTTCCCTGGTTTCCCTATAGTTCCAAAACAACTGAAAATGTAATATAGATTCCATGTATCTCTAACAATGATATCCTCAAAAGGGGGAAATGATGCTGTGTTCTTACAGGTCATATCATGACCTCTTCTTACTCCTCAGTGTGAGAGTGAAGAGTCTTGCTGTGGGGTTTTGGTGATGTGTGTAAGAAACACAGAAATATCATCTATACCGAAAAAAAATATAAACGCAACATGCAACAATTTCAAAGATTTTGTTGAGTTACAGTTCATATAAGGACATCTGTCAATTGAAATAAATTAATTAGGCCCTAATCTATGGATTTCACATGACTGAGCAGGGGCACTGCCATGTATACAGCTCCAATTGGATGCTCCCTCAAAACTTGACATCATCTTTGGCATTGTGTTGTATGACACCTACAACTACCCCTACTGTATTTATTTATTTTGCTCCTTTGCACCCCATTATTTATATTTCTACTTTGCACATTCTTCCACTGCAAATCTACCATTCCAGTGTTTTACTTGCTATATTGTATTTACCTCGCCACCATGGCCTTTTTTTTGCCTTTACCTCCCTTATCTCACCTCATTTGCTCACATTGTATATAGACTTATTTTTCTACTGTATTATTGACTGTATGTTTTGTTTATTCCATGTGTAACTCTGTGTTGTTGTATGTGTCGAATTGCTATGCATTATCTTGGCCAGGTCGCAGTTGCAAATGAGAACTTGTTCTCAACTAGCCTACCTGGTTAAATAAATAAAAAATGAAGAAAAAAAATGAAAAAACTGCACATTTTAGAGTGGCTTTTTTAATTTTTACACTGGTGGTACCATTGTGTTGGGTGTCATTGGGTGTGTCTGTCATGTGTAGAGGAAGGAAAGAGGTGGTACCATTGTGTTGGGTGTCATTGGGTGTGTCTGTCATGTGTAGAGGAAGGAAAGGTGTTCAATCAAACGTGACACAGGGTATGTGGTTCTTCTGACCCAAAAATACACCGGGCTACCATCCACCTCAACCGTTTTTTCCCCTTCATAAAACTGCCTCCTTGCACTTCTGAAGCACAGTATCTTTGTCCAAGCAGACAGTATCTTTGTCCAAGCAGACAGTATCTTTATCCAAGCAGACAGTATCTTTGTACAAGCAGACAGTATCTTTGTCCAAGCAGACAGTATCTTTGTCCAAGCAGACAGTATCTTTGTCCAAGCAGACAGTATCTTTGTCCAAGCAGACAGTATCCTTGTCCAAGCAGACTGTATCTTTGTCCAAGCAGACAGTATCTTTGTCCAAGCAGACAGTATCTTTGTCCAAGCAGACAGTATCTTTGTCCAAGCAGACAGTATCTTTGTCCAAGCAGACAGTATCTTTGTCCAAGCAGACAGTATCTTTGTACAAGCAGACAGTATCTTTGTCCAAGCAGACAGTATCTTTGTACAAGCAGACAGTATCTTTGTCCAAGCAGACAGTATCTTTGTCCAAGCAGACAGTATCTTTGTCCAAGCAGACAGTATCTTTGTCCAAGCAGACAGTATCTTTGTCCAAGCAGACAGTATCTTTGTCCAAGCAGACAGACACTCAAAGTAGGTTCTTTTAAGATTCCTTTGAGCAAAAAAAAAAAAAGCAATCACCTTATTTTCATGTTATTTCCCAGTGCCCCTTCCAGTTTACAGAGCATGAGGATGTAATATGAGTAGTAAAGTGTACTGCTGACCTCTGTCTATGATTCCCATCAACAGGAGGCAACTTCCTAATAACAAGGCCTGTTGAGCTACACAGTGTAGCCTCAATACAGGAACTGAACAACAGCTGACACACAAAGCAGGAACATCAATTAAATCATATCCTGTGAAATGGCTTCAAAATATGTCATTTAAAACTGTCATGGAGGCTGTGAGTACTTTCATGATCAGAAAATATACTCTTCACCCGATTTTATAATGAAAAAAAAAAGTCAATCTGTCTAGTCAGCTGTATTTGCAGTCAGCTTTGTTAGCGATAGAGAAAGCACTGACCTAAACGAATAGTACCAACTATCAATCGAGGGACTTATCATTAAAGACGACATTCAATCCGATCGCGCTTTACCGACAATACACCGATTAAAAGCAGCGTTTCCCGGTTCGCTGAGACCCCATCCACAGTAAATGCATTATATGTTTGCTCAATCAAAAAATGACGTTGCCAGTAAAGCACGGTCGCATTGAATCATGGCCTTCAGTCATTTATGTAATACATGTACCACTAGCCACTTTAAACTATGCCACTTAATATAATGTTTACATACCCTACATTACCCATCTCATATGTATATACTGTACTCTATACCATCTACTGCATCTTGCCATGCCGTTCTGTACCACCACTCATTCATATATCTTTATGTACATATTCTTTATCCCTTTACACTTGTGTGTGTGTATAAGGTAGTAGTTGTGGAATTGTTAGGTTAGATTACTTGTTGGTTATTACTGCATTGTCGGAACTAGAAGCACAAGCATTTCGCTACACTCGCATTAACATCTGCTAACCATGTGTATGTGACTAATAAAATTTGATTTGATTTAATGGCTGACCTTTGTACAGTATACATCAGTTAAATGTAGCTCGTGACTGCCACCCGATGGACTTATACATTATTTTAAAAGATTCATTCAGGAACCTGCAGTTACACAGCCCCATCGTGTGATTGATTGTATACTGTTACTGGGGGGTGTAATGTCAAGTGAGTTCATTGAAGACCGATGCCAGAGATTACATTTTTTATAAAAACAACTTTAGAGTTTATTATGATAAATACACTCCGGGTTTGTAAATACAATTTTTTTCAAAGTTTTAATTATAGCATAATATGAGAATGTCTATTCTAGCAGAGTGAACCCATCCCATTGAAAACAAAAATCGACACATTACCCAAATTAAACAAGACAGTTCTATGAGATGTTACACATAATGAAAATCAGACTTTGCACTTGTGTTTGGCAAACAGAACATTAGCGACATCAGTCTCCACAGACTGTGTTTATGGATGTGTTGTTGCACCGTGAAGCTGTGCTGAAGATGACCGCCTGTCCCCGTGTAGAGAGAGGTAACGATCAGGCTTATGTCTTAACAGCGGTGTCTCTGGATTTGTAGATCACTCCTCTGCTCTTCAGCTCTCTCACCACCCCTGCAGGACAGAAATAAGAACAACATTGAGAGAAAGAAAAGGTCACACAGTGGATGGGATTCAATGAAAGCAGCTTGAGAACCCAAGAGGATTCTGCAGTTTGTTTCCTGATTTTTGAACACATATGCCAACATTTTCTCAATGGCTCCTATAGTAGACGGTTGAGAATATACACTGCCTTTGAACGTGACATACCTGGAGGTAACCGCCCTGTCACCGTCACAGCATAGACACCAGGCTTGAAGTTACCTGAACAGGAAAAGTGAAATACAAAACAGCACTAGAACATTATAGGTGGTCCTGTATGGGTCAGTTGGTAGAGCATGTGTGTTTGATTCCCACGGCCACCCATATATAAAATGTATGCACGCATGACTAAGTCACTTTGTATAAAATTGTCTGCCAAATGGCAAATAGCCAGCCAGCAGGTAGCCTAGTGGTTAGAGCGTTGGACTAGTAACCGAAATTTTGCAAGTTCGAATCTCCGAGCTGACAAGGTAAAAATCTGTCGTTTTGTCCCTGAACAAGGCAGTTAACCCACTGTTCCTAGGCCGTCATTGAAAATAATTTGTTCTTAACTGACTTGCCTAGTTAAATAAAGGTAAAATAAAAGAATACTTCCAAGGAAACGTTTGAAAGAAAGTCATAGACCAACACGATAAACTATGACAACAAACTTACTGATTCTTTGCCACTTAGCCACCCAGCTGTCCTCAGGGCTCATCTGAGCTATGACCCTGTAAACAGAGATCGAATGCTTTAGCAATTAGCCCACACTTGCTGTCTAGAACTGGCACTAAATCATCAATTACAAGTAGAGAACTTACCCATCAAACGAGGAACTTGTACACTCATAGACCATCTCTCGATTCCCCTTCATCTGAAGGTACGACTCACAGTTGTCACAGCCATCATATTCAAACTGGTCAATAGTCTGTGTGGGGACAGGAGAAATATGGATTCAATGAATACACATGGCTAACTGGTTAGCTAGTCATGTTAGCACGTTACACAAACATTTCAGCAAACGTTACGTTTAATAGATAGTAGCAAGCTTTTTAAAACGTTTCGTTCGATAAATTGTAAGTAGCTAGGACAACCTCTCAGAGTAAGCTAGTGTCTACAAATGTATGCCACTGCCAGTTGAAGAAAGCAGATGGTCAGCTTTGCTAACGTTAGCTTGCTAGTATTTACCTTCACAAGAGAGCACAGAAGACATGCCCGCAAATGGCGGAGGTCCTTAGGACAAGTTTCCAACGCCATCTAGAAAATAGCAGCTGATATTTGAGAACTCTATCTGTAAACGCTATCAAATAAAAGCGTTTCAAAGGCGTTGTTTTGATTTTCACCGCTCTTAAACTGGCAAGATGAAATAAGTACTTCCGGTTGACGGGTCACAGTTTTTTTGGACGCTTAGTTTTGAGTTTTAATTTCCCGTGCACAGTGAAATATCTTTCTTGCAAGCCGTAAAACCAACAATGCTGTAATCAATAACGTAGTAGTACAAAAAAATAACATACGGTATAACAAAAACACACGAGAAATTAAACATACGAAAAAAAGAAAGTAAGTTAGCATAAGGAGTATACTTAACATTAGGAACAACTTCCTAATATTGAGTTGCATCCCCCTTTTGCTCTCAATTCGTTGGGGCATGGACTCTACAAGGTGTCGAAAGTGTTCCACAGGGATGCTGGCCCATGTTGACCCCAATGCTTTCAACGGTAGTGTCAAGTTGGCTGGATGTCCTTTGGGTGGTGGACCATTGTTGATGCACAAGGGAGTATGAAAAACCCAGCAGTTCAAATAAAATAAAATAACAAACCAGTGCATGTGGCACCTACTACCATACCCCATCTACCATTCCAGTGTTTAATTGCTATATTGTAATTACTTTGCCACCATGGCCTATTTATTGCCTTACCTCCCTTATCTTACCTCATTTGCACACACTGTATATAGACTTTTTCTACTGTATTATTGACTGTATGTTTGTTTATTCCATGTGTAACTGTGTTGTTTGTATGTCGAACTGCTTTGCATTATCTTGGCCAGGTCGCAGGTGTAAATGAGAACTTCTCAACTAGCCTACCTGCTTAAATAAAGGTGAAAAAAAATAAAAATAAAGGCTTTTAAATACTTTTATTGTCCATTCACCCTCTGAATGGCACATATACAGAATCCATGTCTTCTTCTATGGTATATTGGCGATCATATGATTTTACCAAAAAAACGAAGAAAAATATGTTTTAAAATTTAAAAAATTACTCAAACAACCTTTCTGTTAAAAATAAATAAAACTGATCTGATCCCTATACAGGCTCAAGGGGAACCTGGGAGGTCGGGTCTTCCGGCTCCAGTACCCCTTACAAGTCTTCCGAAGTAAAATCCCCAAAATCTTCAGCTGCAGCTACAATAATGTCTAGTTTATTCGACTTCTTTGAGATTTGTACATTTTATAACTGTGGAAATGAACGCAACAAAATCCACTTTAACACACAGGGTATCTTGTGTCTGGCAGCAAACATTTACTACAGACTGTGGTGTATCCACTACCATCTCTTCACTGGCATCCTTTGTTTTCTCAATTATTTTAAATCGCCTCTGCTTAGGAGATTCGATTGACCGCTCTAACTTTTGCCACCTCAATTTCCTTCACCCTTACAGGGCACTCCAGGAACTCAGGATCATGATTCCCACCACAATTGCAACAGTGTCATCCTTTTGCACACCTTTCTTCAGTATACTCTGTTCGTCTACACATACTTGAAACATGGCCAAATCCTTTACAATTCTTAGTGGTTTGGGGATAAAAACTCTTATGGCGTATCTCACAATAACCAAGCTTCACATGCGTAATGTAGGTATTTGTTCTTTATCAACAACAAAAAACAGGACCGATAGACTTTCTTCTTTTCCTCCATTCACCCAGCGGGTCAGACACTGGGCTCCAACCACTCCAGGTATTCAACCTGAACATCTCCTTTGACGGGCGCTCTATACCGAAGTTCAAAAACACTAAATCTTCTGTTGTCCGGATTCTTTTGAGGCCCACTGCAATCTTCTTCTGGTTCTTCAGAAATACAATTCATCAAAATAAGACTCCTCCTGGTCACTCTGATAGAATCCACTTCTTCAAGCGCATACTTCACCATTTGACACATCAAAACAGGTTTCCCAAATATGGCATCCTTACTCAACAAACGCATCCCAACAAGAAGCGATTCATTAGCATTTTACACACGTATCCTCCACTCCGATTTCCTTTTTGTTCCAGTTTTCGATTCAGTCTTCACCAAATGTTTTCGACACGCTACTTAATTCGAACTCTGCATCCACTTCTGCCATATTTCCATTCCTGACCATTCAATCCATGTCTCAGTAATATCTTTAACCTGTCTCCTCCCCTTCATCTACACTGATTGAAGTGGATTTAACAAGTGACATCAATAAGGGATCATTGCTTTCACATGGATTCACCTGGTCAGTCTATGTCATGGAAAGACCAAACGTTCTTAATGTTTTGTATACTCAGTGTATACAGGGTCAGTCAGTTGCAGTACCATATTCACAATGTGCAGGGATACTGGAGTGATAGAGGTAGATATATATAGGGATACGGTGACAGGGATACTGGAGTGATAGAGGTAGATATGTATAAGGGTCAGGTGACAGGGATACTGGAGTGATAGAGGTAGATATATATAGGGGTAAGTTGACAGGGATATTGGAGTGATAGAGGTAGATATGTATAAGGGTAAGGTGACAGGGATACTGGAGTGATAGAGGTAGATATATATAGGGGTAAGGAGACAGGGATACTGGAGTGATAGAGGTAGATATGTATAAGGGTCAGGTGACAGGGATACTGGAGTGATAGAGGTAGATATGTATAGGGGTAAGGTGACAGGGATACTGGCGTGATAGAGGTAGCTATGTATAGGGGTAAGGTGACTGGGATACTGGAGTGATAGAGGTAGATGTGTATAGGGGTAAGGAGACAGGGATACTGGAGTGATAGAGGTAGATATGTATAAGGGTAAGGTGACTGGGATACTAGAGTGATAGAGGTAGATATGTATAGGGGTAAAGAGACAGGGATACTGGAGTGATAGAGGTAGATATGTATAAGGGTCAGGTGACTGGGATACTGGAGTGATAGAGGTAGATGTGTATAGGGGTAAGGAGACAGGGATACTGGAGTGATAGAGGTAGATATGTATAAGGGTCAGGTGACAGGGATACTGGAGTGATAGAGGTAGATATGTATAAGGTTCAGGTGACTGGGATAATGGAGTGATTGAGGTAGATATGTATAAGGGTCAGGTGACTAGGTATCGAGATATATGTAGCAGCAGCATATATAATGATTGTATGTGAGTGGGTGTGTAGAGTCAGTATAAATGTATATGCATTTACAGGGGGGCTGCTGAGAGGAGAACGGCTCATAATAATACCTGGCCCAGAGCATTATTACCACGAGCCTGTTAAGGTGCCACCAACCTCCTGTGAAACGCATATTATGTGTGTGTGAGCAAATGACGAAGAGGATACCTAGTCAGTTGCACAACGCATTCAACCCAAAATGTGTCTTCCACATTTATCTCAACTTCTCTAAATCAGAGAGATGTGGGAGGTTGCCTTAATCGATGTCATAGGCACCCAGGGAGCAATAAATAAAGTACAAGGGTCCACTCTGGTAGTCTGTGTAGCCATTTTGTTAGCTATTCAGTTAGCTATTTAGTTAGCTATTTTGCATTCTTATGTCTTGGGGATAGAAGCTGTTCAGGAGCCTGTTGGTGAAAGACTGAATGGACCAGTCAGTGTTGCCAACTAATTTTCAGGGTACGTTGATAGAAGCAGGTTGGTTTGTTGCTAAAAGTTGCTAAATGACGTTGTGATGTCATTGCGTGATAACGTAAATCTGCGTCATTACGTAGAGTACACAATAACGTTACTCAAATTGACTGGCCATCTCGGCAAAAAATATGATTTGACATTTGTTCAGGTACAGACTCCCACTCTTTTCTGTACATCTGGCTGTACAATTTTGATTGCGACATATTGATTGATGTTGTAAGTTCTGTTCAAGATCAAACATTCGTGACCAACTATATTCATTGGGTTTGGCGCGTCGAATCCGTACTACTGCTGCTGCAGTCAGCCAACAATGATTCGCAATTTGCTGCTGCCTGTGCACGGGCTGAGCGCCCGCTGCTGACGTCACTCACAATGCACTTTTGCAGCCAGGCACGTGTGTTGTGACTGAGTGTGTGACAGAGAAAATCGTTTTTGTGTCATTTAGAGGGAAAATGCATGCATTTTAGCGTTTGAGTCACTTTTCAAAAGTTGCTAAAAGTTCCAAATACATTTTTAAAAGTAGCTCAATTTGTTGCTAGGTGCTGTTTGAAAAAAAAGTTGCCAGGGTAGTCTGAAATGTTGCTAAATCTAGCAATAAGATTGCTAAATTGGCATCACTGGGACCGGTATCGAGTAGAGAGAACAGTCTATGGCTTGGGTGGCTGGAGTCTTGAACGGTTTCCGGGCCTTCCTTTCACTCCCCTAATATAGAAGCCTGGTCTCATAGACTATATGTAACATAGTAAAAGTAAATCCGGTACACTCAAATTAATATGATATACATTTGGTATGGTTACATAAGACAGATGGTTACTTAAGGCAAAAACTAAAGTAGGGTGATTGGTCGGGGTGGATGAGTAGACGTATAATGCTAATGTCTAGCAACCCAAAGGTTGCGAGTTTGAATCTCATCAAGGACAACTATTGCATTTTAGCTAATTACCAACTTTTCAACTACCTGCAACTTTTTAGCTACTTTGCAACTACTTAGCATGTTAGCTAACCCTTCCCCTAACCTTAACACTTTAACCTAACTCCTAAACTTAACCCTAACCCCTAGCCTAGCTAATGTTAGCCTGCTAGCTAACGTTAGCCACCTACATGTAGCTAGAATTCGTAACATACAGTATCAGTGTAACGGATGTGAAATGGCTAGCTAGTTAGCGGGTACGCGCTAGTTAGCGGGTACGCGCTAGTTAGCGGGTACGCGCTAGTTAGCGGGTACGCGCTAGTTAGCGGGTACGCGCTAGTTAGCGGGTACGCGCTAGTAGCGTTTCAATCAGTTACGTCACTTGCTCTGAAACGTAGAAGTAGTGTTGCACCTTGCTCTGCAAGAGCCGCGGCTTTTGTGGAGCGATGGGTAACGACGCTTCGTGGGTGACTGTTGTTGATGTGTGCAGAAGGTCCCTGGTTCGCGCCCGTGTCGTGGCGAGGGGACGGTCTAAAGTTATACTGTTACATCAGCAATGATGCTATTTAGGCCTATATAGCATCTGGGAAGTCATCAACAGCTATGGTTTCACTTCAACCCAGAATTAAACTAAAAATAGACAATACAATAGGCCTAGGTTTTCAAGCTCTGGTTGATTTCAAATGTAATAATATTTAATAATAATATGTAATAATATTTTCTGCTCTTTTGCACACCAGTATCTCTACTTGCTCTTCCTCATCTGCACATCTATCTATCCAGTGTTAATTTGCTAAATTGTAATTACTTCGCCACTACGGCCTATTTATTGCCTTTCCTCCTTACTTCATTTGCACACACTGTATACAGATTTTTCTATTGTGTTATTGACGGTACGTTTGTTTTTGTTGTTTTTGTCGCACTGCTTTGCTTTATCTTGGTCAGGTCGCAGTTGTAAATGAGAACTTGTTCTCAACTGGCCTACCTGGTTAAATAAAGGTGAAATAATTTTTTTTTTTTTGTAATATTGAATTGTGCTTGGTTGTCAATGCAACCATATAGCAACATTTGAAGGAGATAGTTCCATCTGTGCTACTGACATAGTCTGGCAAAATTAATTCCAGTTTGTCTACAAATGAATAATTGATGTTAGATGCATGTCTCCATCTCAACCAAAAAATCTCAGTTAAAGAATAGGACAAAAACCTAACTTTAAATAAAGTGCATTTAGAGTCTGATTTTGATTTAGTCCTATTCTTTATCTTAGATTGTTGGTGGATGGAACTATCAAAGCAGAAGATAAATCTCCTTCAAATATAGATTTTTGGTTATATTGTCAACCAAACACAATTTAACATTCCTTGTGTAATACACTAAATAGCCTATTAACTTGTCTGCACGTTGATATGGTTGGATTCAGGTATCCAACTCAACCTAAAATACAAGTTATATAATGGGATAAAGCCAATAGCTCCTTTAAATGTTGATATTTGGTTGCTGTTGTCAACAAAACACAATTCAATATTACTTTTGTAATACAGTAGGCCTAAATAGCCTAAAGTTAAGGATATCTTACAAATGTGATGTAACATTCAACCTTAAAATGAGCAACACATCCATGGCAACATTTTGAGTTTACTGTAACTATATATTTATTATTGGGTAATCATATAAAGGGTGCATTTTCAAGATAGCATGCATAGGTCGCTGCAGGTCTGTGGAGATCTCCACAACTGCTTTAATAATCTGTGCAGAATGTCGAACGGCATTGATCACTTCACACCATAATTGTAGGCCTACTTTTAATGTAATCTCCAACTGCAATCCAGGTCATTTTGGTTCTGTAATAAAATGAAGCACATGACTCTGTTGTATCAATAAACAAAATGTCTGACAATCTATTCCCATTTGAACTTTGCTGTGCTTTGAAAATGGTTGAAAGTGCAGTGATAGACATTTGATTGACAACTAACTTTTGTGTCTTTTTTGAGTGGGTGAATAATGGTTGTGATATCATTTAGCAACTTCTCAATCAAATATTACCCAATTATCCACGATGAAATAGGTTGACCACATGTCCCGGATTGTGGGGGACAGTGCCCGCATGCAACCACCACATATGGGGTCAGCCAAAAGGCAGGGGTTCACTTTTTCCCAAAAAATGTCACTCCTACTGGACCAGAATCCTCTTTATCTTGACCATCGGTGCGAGAGGCTTGAGCTCCGAGATCTTCACCACACCTGCCCCCTCAGGTAATTAATCCTCATTCACTTCCAATTTACCTCCAGAGCTATTGGATTACGGCTCATTCTGTTCGTACCTGACTTCAATCCTCCTCATTACTGCTAGCTTCATCAGAAAATACATAACCTACTTCCAGCCAGAGTCGACCCGTCATTCAGAGCAGGTGTGGGGCTTGGGGCTTGCCTGTTTTGCATGTTATTTTGTCATTAATACGTGTCACATATCAGTTTGCAAACAATGTAAAAAATAATATATATCATTGCGTTAATAAAGCTGCATACAAACATGGTCTCTTTTTGTTTTCTTGAGTAAGGCAGCTCCAAAATGCAGGTGTTTCAGCCTAGCTCAGTGTTTTCTGTGGAGGTGGGGCAAGCCAGCAAAAAATACGGAGCGTTGCACCGTGATTGGCTCAGTGTTCTGTCACTCATGGAGACACTACGTCACCGCCAAGTCTAAGAGGAGACCTTGAAAATTCTAGGACTTTGGGGTGCTGCCATAGAGTTACATTAGAAGTGCCCATCCAAGAAGGCTCAAGGTCATTGGCCACAGATAAAATTACGTCAAATCCCATTACATGTACAGTAGCTTTGATTGGACTGATCATGTGAACGTCATACTTTCGAAATATTAGCTAGCAGTCATCATCATGAATCAAGTCGACAATCTACTGGCAGATCCTTTTTAATCCGTGTCATATGAAGAGAAATATTGAAGAGAAATTATATATAAAACGTATCGGTGCTCCTCCATTGGACATAAACATAACAAGTTGGAAATCGCAAATTCAACAGGTGGTTTGAAAGGAATCAGTGACAGTGGCTGTGTGGTCCCAAATCTGGGATTAAGGGACTCTTTTCCAAGTTTAAAATTATAAACATTCAACATTGGCCATGCTGTCAATGAAGCATGATTTGTGACACGCCCAAAACAACTGTTAACTCGGAACTGCAAAAACTTGACTCCAGTAAATTGAAGACAAATGGGAAGTCAGGAATAAACGAGCTCCGACTGGGAAAATACATTTTGAACGGTCATCCAACTCTGAATTGTAAATCCGGCCTCTAGTTGTTTTGAAAGCACCATAAATCCAGAGAATGCCAGACATGATAAAATGTGCCCACAAAGGACCGCTGCGCCACCTTCCTGTTCAAGTGAGCACAGCAAAACAGGGTGAGTCCAAAAATGTTTTGTATGATGCTGCATTAATGATGTAATATGCCAGGGAGAGATGTATACTGTAGCTAACAAAGTAATACTACGTGTATGTTGTGTAGTAAGCTGTTAGTAGCCCATGTGCCTAACCCTAATAATTTGGTCTATTTACCCCTCTTAATTTCACCTACTGTTCTGACTTGGTGGTGCACATGTAGCCTATAACCTGTTTTGGAGAAATGTAATCATAGAATATTGTGAGAGCTTTCATTGCCTGCTTATATGCCCCGTTTATTTATCCTACGGTTTTGATTTGGTGTACAGGGAGAACACTGTAAGAACAGCCCATGTTTTGAATTCTGTCGCTGTACATTTCAAAAGTACTAAACAAATAGTTATATTGACTAACGTTACATCTGTCCTAGCTCGCTCATTAATATCTTAATCGAAATTACAGATGGCCTCTAATAGGCTTGTTGTCCCCTTATGCCATAGCTTGTACATCTCAATTGTCATTAGAAACCACATTTGTTTCAGAAAGTCAGCCATATCAACTATGTTTTTTTTAAAGGCAGTAAATGAGGCTGAATTCAATGTTTTGCTGCCAGACAAGGCTCCGCTGATAACCAGGCGTAGCTGTGGTAAGATATTGGGACTGCTGTTGGGACAGCTTTATGTAGGCCCTAACAGTTTGTGGACACCGTTTGTCACCGTTATAGTGCAATTGATGTATTGTTTAGTGTTGTGTTGTGTAGTGGCTTTGCTGGCATGCGTCCCACTTTCTTTTTTTGTTTGTTTCCCCACCAAGATTTACATGCTAAAATCGCCCCTGCTTCCAGCCATCTCTTCATCGACCCTAATCCTGGAATTACACTTTCATCGGAATGTAGGATTCCTTGTTCCAGGTGTCTCCATCCTTTTCCACTACTACTTTTACTTTGCGTTTCTTGACGCTGCCATGGTAGGCTTCCCTCCCAAAAGCCGCGTCTGGAAGCCTGTCTGATGCTCGTTGCCCCTACTTTTCCTGTTCCTCTTTATGCAAAACAGCGAGGCGGGTTTTCTTGCGCTGATATTGTTACAAAATCATGAAAGCCCATTGGCTAATCAGGACTGACATACCGTGGGAATTACAACCTTGCAGTAAATAACAATGCAATTTGGAAACTAACGCATGCAATTTAAATTATTATGTCCAGTTTCTAAAAAAATATTTACTGGGGGAGGTGGCGAAAATAATTGAGATAATAAACGTCAAGCCAAGGTGCAGGCACTCCTCACTGCTCAATACTTTTGAGCTAATATTCTACAGGAGGTGGAGGAACTCATGCCGACATTTTTTGAGGCGCAGGTACTCAGTTCGGGTGAGCTCCTGTCCAAGTCAAGTACAGTGTTAAAGTACTGTTTGTTTGTTGTTACTCAATCTAATTGGGTGGGCCTGGCTACCCAGTGGGAACATAGGCTTTCATCAATTGACAGGAGTTTCATGATTTTTATTTCTGAAGGTGGATTATTTATTTGTATTATAATTTATTTATTATTATTTTATTATTATTATATTTATTTCTGGGAGTGGATTATTATTATTATTAGCCTTAGGTTTAAAATCAGTGACCACTCTGCAAGAGCTGCCTCCAAAACAAGATTCATGTCGAAAAGAAACGCTAACCTGCGTAAAGTGCAAGGGTGTCAATATATTAAACCGTAACTGTAATAATTGTGTATCCACAAATACATTGAATCTGATTCTGAATGTGTTATAAAACGAAACATTTTCTCAATTCGGAAGTCGTGAACGTCCATAGCTCGAGCTTCGTCTTTGGTTCATCACGCTCGAGGATGTTGGAACGTTTTTTTTTTCGTGGAATTTGAACGGATTCAAAACAACTGTTCGGGAATACTTTCAACGGTTCTGAGGGAGATTGATCAAGCTATTGTGTGTTAAACAATACTAGATATAATTACACACATTTACAGAAAATAATCATATTATGAATTTTTAGCTATATACATTGTAGTTTAAACTCCCGTTATTTCCGTTGACTTGCTAAAGTACTTGATAACAGTTTTAGCTAGTCATCTTTGATAACGAACGAGGAGCTAGCTAACGTTAGCTACAAGTAACGTTACTAAGCTAACGATGTTAGCTAGCAGCTTGCCAATTGAATCGAGAAAAAAAATACTATTTAGCTAGCTACTTTAATTAGATATGAATATGCACTTGATAAGTTGTCACTGATTTTTGTAATTTTTTTTGTTTCTCAAACAGGCGAAAATATGGAGCTCGAAGAGGAACGCCTCACCATCCCCATCAATCCCAACAATTTTCCAGCGAAATTGTGGCGTTTGGTGAATAACCCCAAAAATCGATCGATACGTTGGGATCCCTGTGGTGAGGGTTTGATAATCGAACAGCAGCTATTTGAATCAGAGCTGCTGTCACCTCAGAAACAAACGTTTGACACCACTGACCTTTTCAAAACAACCAACTTTACAAGCTTCAACCGCCAGCTGAATCTTTATGGGTTCAGGAAGGTGGTCCATGGCCCCGGGGGCTCGGAGAAGAATGATGTCTCATCTCCGATGGACGGGATAAAACACCACTTCCACAACCCAAACTTCAAACAACATCATCCCGAACTGCTGGTGAATCTTAAGAGGCTGACAAGCAAAAACAAGGCGAAGATGGAAGCTGGCCTAGAAGTGAACTGCCGGCCCCCAGCAAATCGTTTCCACCGACTCATGGCAAATGGTGACGGTGGTGAGGAGAAAGTTAAAGTAGATAATAGAGGTACACTCAAATTGTCAATCATACCTGTACTTTGTATTTTAAACCAAAACGAGTAGCAACTGTAATTTAATAGCAAATTACTCAAATAACATACATTTTTGTGCCATAACTTCTCAGCCATGATACTCATGATATTGCTGTCATTCAATGTTTCCACAGGTTCCATGTTTGTTGGTCAGGTAAAACGACCATCTCCTTACCAACAGTACCACCAAAGCAGAATCCAGCCCATGAAGGACTATGATCGGACCCCTATCCCACCCCGCGGCTGGATCATGGGTCATGGGGATGCCCCCTCCCCCACCACCTTCTACACAGACAAGGGAATCCCCATATCTGTCATCCACCGGTTCCCTTCAGACACTTCCTGCAATGTGCAGTCCAGTCCGACTACTGTGCACATCCAGCAGGGTTCACAAAGCCTGGCAAACAGCTTGATCCCTCACCATGCTCAGTACCGACCTGGATTCTATTCCCCTGGTAACTATAATATACCATACCATGGAAGCACCCATTAGTTTAATACAGAAACACTGTGATTTCCTCATAAACAGTCATAGAAGTTTATTTATATACTTCTTGGTTGTGTTTGCTTTTTTCAGCATCAGTGTGCCAATGCTGCTCTCCAGGCTCAATGGACTCGGACTGCCATAGTGCCCACCAGACAACTCCCTCATACTCCCATTACAGCTATTACCAGGTAGGTGGGAATCTAACGACTACCCATAAAGCAGCATGTCTGCAAATCTTTCCAGTGGGATCTAGATTTCATATGGGTGAAAATATGCGGAGCATATGAGTCAACATTTCATGCTTGAAATTTCAAGCTGTGAAATTTATATTTTGAATCCCATATCTAGCCAAACTGTCCTGTGGGCTTTCTGTATCCTGGCAATCAAAACCAGGACTGGCAGAGCAGTGAAACCCAGGAGACCAACAAGAGTGATGTCAACTTGGACACAGTCTTCCAGCTAGTGGACGAGTTGCACCACAATTCCCCCAAAATACGCATGGTCAAAGTGGAGACCCCAGAGCGCCAGCAGCCGGTCCTGTCCACCTCTACATCATCAGGGCCCCAGCCCATCACCACCATCCACAGCTCCCCTCACACAGTCAATGTCTCTTCCCAGCTTGACTCCTCATTTAACTCCAACCCAGTGACTCCACGCGGGCCCATCATTATAGCAGTCCCGGGGAACGTTCCTCCTCAGGGAATAGCCATCACTGTCGGTGGTCCCGTGGCTGAGCAGCCAGTGAAGAGGGAGGACAAACCTGTGTCTGTGGATGCCTATCAGAAGGTAAGCTAGCGTAGTTTTGTAAAAACCTGTCACATGGAGGCTATATCTATCAGAATCAGAATCACTTTTATTTGCCAAGTACATTTACACATACCTGGAATTTGAATAGGTGCTGCCAGAAATAGACAAATGTATAGACAGAAATGTACAAAGTCAACATACATAATTATACAATAGAAATACAGTAAACATACAACTATAGAGTATAGACTGGTTTACAGTGAGGATATACAATTTACAAAACCAGCGTATTTAGAACTGTGAGTGGAAAGAGAAAGCAAAAACACTTAGTCCGTATGACTTAGTAATCAACTTAATAAACAGGTATGGTGTGGATGGTCATCAGCGGTCCTGATGAACTCTGTTGTATAATAGGAGATGGATCATGCTGTGATTTCCCCAGTGCCCTGAGGAAGCTTCAGAGTACATCACCAAGGTGAAGGAGATCCAGGTGGTGGACTCAGAGGTCTGCAGTGTTCTACATGATGTTACTGTCTGCAGCCTCAGCCTGGAGAACGAGCACCAGACAGCAAACTAAATCTCCTGGTAAGACAACTATCCACTTACACCTCTGCACAATCCTTACTGCTGCTATCTTGGCAAGGTGTCCCTTGTAAAAGAGATTCTATATCTCAATGGGACTTTCCTTGGTAAATAAAAAATAGGCAGAGGCTACAGATCCGTAGGTAACCGTCCCGATCCCCAGAGATGACGATCCGTATCAAGTTCAATGCATGTGTTTCTTTACATGCTGGTTTTTGTGGCACACTCCATTCACATTTCTCATTGTCAATCGTACTATGCTATTATATTCAGTTCTGTTTTATGTTATTAGAATACTATCGTTGTGATCTTGCAGACATTGATTTAGCTTTGATCTAACTTAATTAAACAAGCTTCACCATTCACTAGAGTAGCCTGTGCGTAAGATAGAGAATCCTGCACATGCGCAGAAGCTGTTGGGACCTTTAGCTGTCGGGAAGAGGGGTCCAGAGAAGTCTGATCCGCAGCCACTCCGTTTTAATAAAACAATACACAGTGACGAATAATGTCAACGGTGAGGAATAGATTAGTGGGATCATGACAAAATTAATGTACACATTTTAATTTCATCTTTTAGATCTGAACTTGTTGGTTGAAGTGGCATGCACGCAAGAATGTTGACCATAGTCAGACCAGGATGTCCCAAGTTTTCAGTTTTGCTACTCAGGCTCAAGTCTGAATTTGCTGTAGCTTCTTGTTGAAATACGTTTACCTATGTTACTTGTATGTCACTGATAAAGAAATATATATTTTCCTGATAGTACACATATTGGACATTGTACATAGTTCAGCCCTGTTCTAATTTATTCTTATTTATATGATAACTTTACAGAATTTTAATTGACATATGACAGTTTTATTCTGAATGCTTAATCTTGGAATTAATTAATGCATACCAAGATTAATTTGTCATTTTAACTTAAAGAACAAGTAGCTTTTAATGTTTATTCCTCATTTGTTTTAGTTTGACACCAAAAAGTTACCTTTTTACATATTTTGAAATGCCACAAAAAAAATCTGTTTTAACCGTTAATTATTTTTTTAAATAATTTTTGACTTCTGGACATGATATAATTGGTTTATAATGTTAAAAGATTATTCTGATTAAAATGTGATATAATTCATTGGTTCTTTGCGTTTCATTTCTTGCATCTTGTTCTTGTTTGTATGGAGGCCTCAAAAGTGGGCTACAGCCTACTGGTAAAGGGTCCATTCCGGGATCTTATCCTAAAGGAGATGTAAAGTGACGCTCGGCTGTTACCAGTGTTGTCAGCTGGAGGGCGCCCGGTGTCGTCTTTCGTCTGTTGGAAGTGCAGCTCCACCCTCGGTGACAGGCAGTCAGCAGGTAGACAGACAGACAGTCGATGAGATCCCAGGGGAGGGAGACTCGACTAGGCATGCTTCAAGGACTTAGTAAATGTACACTCGTGTCTGTTTGCAACTTTTCAACATTTGTATGACCAATATTAGTGTTTTAACGACATAAACGCTGTTAAGCGATTATACATTTGTTAAACCTTTCTTTTCAGTACCTCTTTTAATACTGAAGTTTATATTATTATTTTTTAAGCAGCGGCGGGAAGGATCTCTTTTCAGAATTGTTACAACTTTCAGACGTGGAACACGGGGAAAATACTTTTTTGGAGGCTGCCAAGGAGCGAACAGGTTTTAGATGCGTAGCAACTTTAGTGGGCGATAGACATAATTGTTGATGCGTCGGCTGCAGAAATGACACGAGATTTATACTCCTATTTAATTAACTAGTTACATGTTAAGTAACTAATGCAACGATTCCATTTGGATTAGTTAAACTTTTCAAGAGTCCGGAAATCTCCTGTTGTCAACTTTACAGTGGCATTTTTGTCAATAGATTGTCGCTACGGAGCCTATGAAAGTTACTGTTGCATTTTCGTCGTTTACTGTATTGTCGCCTTTCATCTTGGAATCCGTCATATCAACCAACATCAACCTGACTTTGTTCCTCTTGGTTTCTGAAACCTCTGCGTGGGGATATCGTCACAATATCCTATCCAGCGTAAAGAGTATGTGATTTGCTTTTTAGGTATTTGACAACTTGTTGCGTCTGGAGCCCTTCTGCCAGATTTGACTTTTTTTTTTTCTTGCTCTGGAAATGGAATACCGGTACATTGGATACACTTTGGTTTTAAATCAGGCAAAACTGTAGAATGTCTATAGTGGGTTCGGCACGAATTAAAGTACAAACATTGTTGCAAAATGTTTATTGAAATCTTGCCCGTGGTTGAAGATTACAAGAGCCGCCGTGTGCTCGGACTGAACCGATCTGTCTATGACAACTATAACAAGCACGTTGAAAACGAGGACCGGGCCGCTGTTTATCTCATGTAAGGAGCTCGTGCTGTATGTGAACGGTGAACTAAATGTAAAGTCTATTCAACTATAAGCGACGCAATTCCAATTATTGATTTGATGTTGTCGAACTTGTGCATGCAATGTTTGGCCTCTCCTGTTAGTGATACCGGTTAACACACATGATCTACATCTTATCTTATTAGGCTAAGTATGTTATATTTATTTGATGGTTAGCAATTCCATAATTTAGAAGCAAACGTTCAGATTTTTTTCTTATGAGTGAATATGAAGACCACTTTACTTGGCGTGTTTAATAACTGTTTTTACCTGGAACAAACGTTCAAAGCGGGATAAGAATTCATTACAAAACCACAAGACAACATGGCAGTCCGTGAGTCTTAACACTTTGGATAAAACCCTGTATTTCGAGCCGTTTTCACGGGTTTCTACCATTTCTAACCCATAAAGCAGAGGACCGGCGTTGGGCCATATATTTCTTGTCCTGAATCAACATTGGTGGTTACCAGCTTTTGAAGTCCACGATGTACACCCGGAGCCCGCGGCTACAGCCGATCCAATGATCGTTCTCCAGCGGCGACTGGCCGGGCTCTGGCCGTGGCTGCTCATGGCGGCCCTGCAGGTGGTGTTTGGCCAGACGGGCCTGGAGCTGGCGGCGGCCGTCGAGACGGAGCGCTCGGCCCTCAGGGCTGTCATCAAGGTGACACTGCTGAGAGACGAGCCAACGGGGAAGCCCATCACTCTGGAAGGGCTGTTTGTCGGAGGGAGCGCCGGCTCTGCAGAGGGGAAGCTCATGCAGGTACGTGTCACGTCATAAAGGTTCCCAGGTCCACCAGATCATGTGCAGTGCAATTCAAGTCAAGTGCATACTGGCTACATTTTCTAGTTTGGCTTTCAATAACTATGTGGTAATACATTTTCCAAAGTGTGGTTATTGGCTTAAAATATCCCATGCATCTTTAATCAGTTATGTCACGGATTCACTCCGTTGAGATACAGTGTGTTGTATTATAGGTCTGGTAGGCCATTGGACTGTGTCTGGTATAGATGCTGTAAAGTGTTCAATGGAACTCGACCGAAACAGTGGAAATGTCATGGGAAAGATGCCGGTCCTCTGCTTTAAAAATCTGAGTATAATTATTGGATGGGTGTCAACCCCAATATACAGTATGTTCATGTCATCATCACCAATCAACAGCATTCCTTTTAAAATGACTGACTATCACCACCACTTTGCTACCAGTTTATACGAACAGGAGTTAGCATTTTGCAGTCACTTATTCTAAACCTGAAAAGGGACAACTTCTAAATGTTATGCAGGGAAAACAATCAATACACTACACTATATGTATACACTATATGTATCCAAAAGTATGTGGACACATGTTCGTTGAACATCTCATTCCTATATCATGGGCATTAAAATGGTGTTGGTCTCCTTTTTGCTGCATTAACAGCCTCCACTTCTGGGAAGGCTTTCCACTAGATGTTGAAACATTGCTTTGGGGACTTCAGCCACAAGAGCTTTAGTGAGGTCGGGCATTGATGTTGGACGATTAGGCCTGGCTCGCAGTCGGCGTTCCAATTCATCCCAAAGGTGTTCGATGGGGTTGAGATCAGGGCTAGGTGCAGGCTAGTCAAGTTCTTCCACACCGATCTCAACAAACCATTTCAGTATGGACCTAGCTTTGTGCACGGGGGCTTTGTCATGCTGAAACAGGAAAGGGCCTTCCCCAAACTGTTGCCACAAGGTTGGAAGCACAGAATCGCAGTGGTGGAAAAATAACCCAATTGTCATACTTCAGTAAAAGTAAAGATAGAAAATGACTCAAGTAAAAGTAAAAGTCACCCAGTAAAATACTACTTGAATAAAAGGATCTGTTTTTAAATATACTTAAGTATATTTTAGCAATTACATTGACTTTTTATACTTAAATATCAAAAGTAAAAGTATGAATCATTTCAAATTCTTTATATTAAGCAAACCAGACGGTAGCATTCTCCTGGCATCCGCCAAACCCAGATTTGTCCGTCGGACTGCCAGACAATGAAGCGTGATTCATCACTCCAGAGAACACGTTTCCACTGCACCAGAGTCCAAAAGCGGTGAGCTTTACACCACTCCAGCCGACTCTTGGCATTGTGCATAGTGATCTTAGGCTTGTGTGCGGCTGCAATGCCATGAAACCCATTTCATGAAGCTCTGACGAACAGTTCTCGTGCTGATGTTGCTTCCATAGGCGGTTTGGAACTCGGTAGTGTGTGTTGCAACTCAGGACAGAAGATTTTTACACGCTTCAGCGGTCCCGTTCTGTGAGCTTGTGTGGCCTACCACGTCATGGCTGAGCCGTTGTTGCTCCTGGACGTTTCCACTTCACAATAACAGCACTTACAGTTGACCGAAGAAGCTCTAGCAGGGCAGAAATGTGCAGATCTGATTTGTTGGAAAGGTGGCATCCTATGATGGTGCCAAGTTGAAAGTCACTGAGCTCTTCAGTACGGGCCATTCTGCTGCTAATGTTTGTCTATAGAGATTGCATGGCTGTGCGCTTGATTTTATACACCTGTCAGCAACGGGTGTGGCTGAGATAGCTGAATCCACTAATTTGAAGGGGTGTCCACACACCTTTGCGTACGTAGTGTATATCCAAATCAGACTTAAGTAACCACATTGTGTTCCTGTTACAATACATAAATCATGATGGGTTTGACTTATATCCACTAAGTTAGATCAGATTTGTTGACTATGCCAATCCAACGTCCTTCTATCCCCCACAGTCTGCGTTCCATTGACGTCTTTACTGCATCTTATTCACATCGAGAGCACCACAGGCATCATGCCCCGTTTGAGTTGATGGTTATGGCTTGTTTTAACCATGTTTTCCACCCTGGCTCGCTTCACTTTGGCACGTTCACCTTGGCAAACTGAAGTTAACACTGTGTCATATCCCAAACCACCAAATAACCCCCATAGACAAACAGGGTTCAATCTCAGGCCATCTTTTTTGTAATCTTGTTGATCTCAGTCACTATAATGTAATAGGTTATTGATCTGCTAGACCTATAATGCTGTCGCTATAGTGGAAGCTGCCTTTGTTATCACTCGTTGTTATGCTGTTTTGTGTGATGACAGAACATCAACATTCTTCCGGAACAATAGTGTTGACATACAGTACATATTTGTATTTTTATTGTTTTTCTTCCTGCCTGCCGATACCATACTGGTTAGGGTTGAGAGTGCCAACTTCTCCACCCAAACATTTTTATCAAGCTGATAGATTTGTAGTTACCTAAATTATTAGAGCCAGCCATGCTCTGAAGTTGCCGGAAAACTCCCCGTTTTAATATTTCATACTGAACATAGTGATTTAAACATCAAACAATGCATTCCATGCATGTTCAATAGTTGAGATCAAAAGCTGCATTTAAAAACCATATTTGTATAATTGACTCATGCCCTTACTGGGCAGAATGCACATGCCAAAACCATAGGCATACATGTGGTCTTTACTGTACATCTTTACTGTACATCTTTGCTGTACATCTTTACTGTACATCTTTGCTGCACATCTTTACTGTACATCTTTGCTGTACATCTTTACTGTACATCTTTGCTGCACATCTTTACTGTACATCTTTACTGTACATCTTTGCTGCACATCTTTACTGTACATCTTTGCTGCACATCTTTACTGTACATCTTTGCTGCACATCTTTACTGTACATCTTTGCTGCACATCTTTACTGTACATCTTTGCTGCACATCTTTACTGTACATCTTTGCTGCACATCTTTACTGTACATCTTTGCTGCACATCTTTACTGTACATCTTTGCTGCACATCTTTACTGTACATCTTTGCTGTACATCTTTACTGTACATAATTACTGTACATCTTTGCTGCACATCTTTACTGTACATCTTTACTGTGCATCTTTACATCTTTACTGTACATCTTTACTGTGCATCTTTACATCTTTACTGTACATCTTTACTGTGCATCTTTACATCTTTACTGTACATCTTTACTGTGCATCTTTACATCTTTACTGTACATCTTTACTGTACATTTTCCCTCCTACTATTCTGCAAGCCAGGCCCCTCACTCTGTGGTGCGTAGTTTTCCCACTCTGTGGTGCGTAGGTTTCCCACTCTGTGGTGCGTAGGTTTCCCACTCTGTGGTGCGTAGGTTTCCCACTCTGTGGTGCGTAGGTTTCCCACTCTGTGGTGCGTAGTTTTCTCATTCTGTGGTGCGTAGGTTTCCCACTCTGTGGTGCGTAGGTTTCCCACTCTGTGGTGCGTAGGTTTCCCACTCTGTGGTGCGTAGGTTTCCCACTCTGTGGTGCGTAGGTTTCCCACTCTGTGGTGCGTAGGTTTCCCACTCTGTGGTGCGTAGGTTTTCCCACTCTGTGGTGCGTAGTTTTCTCATTCTGTGGTGCGTAGTTTTCTCATTCTGTGGTGCGTAGTTTTCCCACTCTGTGGTGCGTAGGTTTCCCACTCTGTGGTGCGTAGGTTTCCCACTCTGTGGTGCGTAGGTTTCCCACTCTGTGGTGCGTAGTTTTCTCATTCTGTGGTGCGTAGGTTTCCCACTCTGTGGTGCGTAGGTTTCCCACTCTGTGGTGCGTAGGTTTCCCACTCTGTGGTGCGTAGGTTTCCCACTCTGTGGTGCGTAGGTTTCCCACTCTGTGGTGCGTAGGTTTTCCCACTCTGTGGTGCGTAGGTTTCCCACTCTGTGGTGCGTAGTTTTCTCATTCTGTGGTGCGTAGTTTTCTCATTCTGTGGTGCGTAGTTTTCTCACTCTGTGGTGCGTAGGTTTCCCACTCTGTGGTGCGTAGGTTTCCCACTCTGTGGTGCGTAGGTTTCCCACTCTGTGGTGCGTAGTTTTCTCATTCTGTGGTGCGTAGTTTTCTCATTCTGTGGTGCGTAGTTTTCTCACTCTGTGGTGCGTAGGTTTCCCACTCTGTGGTGCGTAGGTTTCCCACTCTGTGGTGCGTAGGTTTCCCACTCTGTGGTGCGTAGGTTTCCCACTCTGTGGTGCGTAGGTTTTCCCACTCTGTGGTGCGTAGTTTTCTCACTCTGTGGTGCGTAGTTTTCTCACTCTGTGGTGCGTAGTTTTCTCACTCTGTGGTGCGTAGTTTTCTCACTCTGTGGTGCGTGGTTTTCTCACTCTGTGGTGCGTGGTTTTCTCACTCTGTGGTGCGTAGTTTTCCCACTCTGTGGTGCGTAGTTTTCCCACTCTGGTGCGTAGTTTTCTCATTCTGTGGTGCGTAGTTTTCTCACTCTGGTGCGTAGTTTTCTCATTCTGTGGTGCGTAGTTTTCTCACTCTGTGGTGCGTAGTTTTCCCACTCTGTGGTGCGTAGTTTTCCCACTCTGGTGCGTAGTTTTCTCATTCTGTGGTGCGTAGTTTTCTCACTCTGGTGCGTAGTTTTCTCACTCTGTGGTGCGTAGTTTTCTCACTCTGTGGTGCGTAGTTTTCTCACTCTGGTGCGTAGTTTTCTCACTCTGTGGTGCGTAGTTTTCTCATTCTGTGGTGCGTAGTTTTCTCACTCTGGTGCGTAGTTTTCTCACTCTGTGGTGCGTAGTTTTCTCACTCTGTGGTGCGTAGTTTTCTCACTCTGTGGTGCGTGGTTTTCTCACTCTGGTGCGTAGTTTTCTCATTCTGTGGTGCGTAGTTTTCTCATTCTGTGGTGCGTAGTTTTCTCATTCTCATTCTGACTCATACATGGATTCGGGTTGTTGGGGAACTAAAGCAAGGCTAAGTCAATTTATTTTCGATCGGAGAAGAAAGGGAGGACAGATGAGGTACTGTAGGGTCTTGTCTGTCCTCACTCACCAGGTGCAGGAGGCATTTTGAATGGATAACCAGATGCTGCAGACAGCCATAATTGATAAGAAAGTACATGGCCTTTTCCATGGGGGAAAGTCCAATATTAGACATGGTGGTGAAGAGGAGTACAGTGGATTTTATAAGAAATATATGCTCATCTACATTTGCTTTAACGTTTGTGTGTGTGTGTACACGCTTGCATCCGAATGTGTGTACACTTAGAAAACATGGTTCCAAAAGAGTTCTTCGGCTGTCCCCGTAGGAGAACCCTTTCAAGAACCCTTTTTTTTCCCAGATAGAAAACTTTTTTGTTCCATTTAGAACCTTCTGTAGAAAGGGTTCTACATGGAACCCAAAAGGGTTCTACTTCGAACCAAAAAGTGTTATTGAAAGGGTTCTCCTATGAGGACACCCAAAGAACCCTTTAAGGTTCTAGAGAGCACCTTTTTTTCCTAAGAGTGTATGTGTGATGTTGATTCTTGATAACATGTATTTTTAGAGCGGTATTTCCATAGCAGTGCTGCTGAGAAGATCAGAGGAGTCATTCATTTACATTGAGGCAATGAGGCCTTTCTTTCCTTATAACACTGTGTGTTTCTGTGATATGTCACGTTAGATCTGAGCGATAACGTTGGACTTGACCTGGAAGGAGGAGTGCATTACAGTGTGACAGTTTATTTTTGTAAGAAAGTAGTTTCTAGATTCCTGTTTTACTGAGCGTGCATCCCAAATGGCATCCTTTTCTCCATATTGTGCACCATTTTTGATCAGGGCCCATAGGACACTGGTCAAAAGTAGGGCAGATAAGTATATAGCAAATTGGGTGGCATTTGGGCTGCATCCTGGTGTCCTACACCAGGTGACAAGGTTGATCAGGGTTGTGGAAGTGATGGCTGACTACAGTATTTCCCTGAAGGTGTGAAGTGATCGTTAGGCTTCTGACTGCTGTTGTTCACTCAGCTCAGTTTACTTACCTGGGGACGATGACAGTTCTAATCCAGCGGACGATAAGATCCCTGTTTATTTTTCCTTCAGGTGAACACAAATCCCAACGCCACTGGTGAGTGTAGCCTGCGATGATGGTGATGACGTTTGGCCGGCTCTGCTGGGGCCAAATGAGATACTCTGGTCTAGGCCTGGGGTACACCACTTCATATTGAATCAACATGTATTCACTTCTAATTCACATCATTGCGGTCCTCTTTAAGCACTCAATTGTTGGTGGAGTTACAGTTGAATCAGTTGAGTTTGTGTCTTATGCTTTACCCACACTGATTGTCTGCACAGAGGCAGTGTTATGCTGTGAGACTGGCTGTGTACGAAATGGCACCCTATTCCCTATATAGTGCACTACTTTTGACCAGGGCGCTTGTCAAAATGGGTGCACTATATAGGGATAGGAAAGTAGTGCACTGTATAGGGCATAGGGTTCCGTTTCAGCCTCACACTGTGCGATTCTGTGTCTTTGTTGCAGTGCAGAGTACTATTCCAACATGGTCTCGGAGCATTTCGTATTGTTCTGTACGTAAATCCGAGAAAGTATGTGGACACAGTATGAGGTTTTCCACTAGATGTTGGAACATTGCTGCGGGGACTAGCTTCCATTCATCCACAAGAGCATTAGTGAGGTTGGGCACTGATGTTGGGCGATTAAGCCTGGGTCGCAGTCTGTGTTCCAATTCATCCCAAAGGTGTTTGATGGGGTTGAGGTCAGGGCTCTGTGCAGGCCAGTCAAGTTCTTCTACACTGATCTCGATAAATCATTTCTGTATGGACCTCGCTTTGTGCACGGGGGCGTTGTCATGCTGAAACAGGAAAGGGACTTCTTCAAACTGTTGCCACTAAGTTGGAAGCGCAAAATCATCTAGAATATCATTGTATGCTGTAGCGTTAAGATTTCCCTTCACTGGAACTAAAGGGCCTAGGCCGAACCATGAAAAACAGCCCCAGACCATTATTCTACCTCCACCAACCTTTACAGTTGGCACTATGCATTCAGGCAGGTAGCGTTCTCCTGGCATCCGCCAAACCCAGATTTGTCTGCCAAACCCAGCTTCACCGTCTGATTCATCACTCTAGAGAACATGTTTCCACTGCTCCAGAGTCCAATGGTGGCGAGCTTTACACCACTCCATCCAACACTTGGCATTGTGAATGGTGATCTCTTTGGCTTGTTCGGCCATGAAAAACCCATTTCATAAAGCTCCCGACAAACAGTTATTGTGCTGACGTTGCTTCCAGTTTGGAACTCGGTAGTGAGTGTTGCAACTGAGGACAGAATATTTTTTACGTGATACGTCCTTCAGCACTAGGCGGTTCTGTTCTGTGAGCTTGTGTGGCCTACCACTTTGCGGCTGAGCCGTTGTTGCTCCTATACTTTTGTATATATAGTGTGGTTCACTAACGTTAGCTAGGCTAGGGGTTAGGGTTAATGTTAGGGTTAAGTTTAGGATTTCGGTTAAAGGGTTAAGGTTAGGGGAAGGGTTATCTAACATGCTAAGTAGTTGCAAATTAGCTAAAAAGTTGTAAGTAGCTGAAAAGTAGCTAATAAGCTACATTTACATTTACATTTAAGTCATTTAGCAGACGCTCTTAAAATGCTAATGTTGTCCACATTATACGTTTACCCATCCACCACAAACAACCACCCTCCTTTAATTTTTGCCTTAAGTAACCATCTATCTTATGTAACCATACCAAATGTAACATGTCATCCATACTAAATGGAGGGTTTCGGATTTGCATACAGAATAATAGGAAATGCGACCAGGTTGAGTATTCCTGTTTCAACAGGCCTCTATTGCCTCTGAGCGCAGCTTTATGTTCAACGCTTTATGTTCCTGTCTTCCTTCCGGGGAAACTGGATGGGGGATGAAAGGAGGTATCCATCGCTCTCTCTCTCTCTCTTTCTCACTAAACAACAACGCACATTCCAGATTCCACAAAGTTTGTGACTTGTGTTTTTATTTTGTGTTGGATCGCTAAAGACACTACCTATAGAGATATGAATTCTAATACACTTTAATGGGTTGGATTCAATGAATACACCTTTACTCCAACTGGTTTATTAAAGATGTGTGTTTACCTTGAAGTACTTCAGAGCTGAGTAGAGTTGAACAGCTCTGAGACTGAGAGCGAAACGTGGTTCGTACAGGACTTGTATAACTATACAACGTGGTCGTGTAATTATTAGCCCAGCATGTCTGTTTTTCCAGTTGACGATTCGGACGGGTTTAGATTTACCAAACTGCCCTCATGTAATCATTTTTTTCTCTCTTTCAAAATGGACCTTTTTGATGGTCAGGCGTGTTCTAGGCGTGAAGATATTTCAACTTGTCTAGAGAGAATGTCAAAATAATATCAATAAGAACCATGAAATGTACGCTATGCAGACATTTAATTAACTGACGTATTTGGCAGTTTATGAATTGGTTGGCACAACATCATACGCGTGACCTTTATAAAGAGAAATAGGCACTGGGAAATTTGATATGTGACCAAACAGATCATCTGTACGCTACTTGCAGAGCACTTTGTTTTAAGCATCAATTTGTTCCCATGTTCTTACCCAAACTGGGTGCAGCACCTGGTAAACTGTAATATCCCTCAACACGCAGGGATTCACACGGTATAAGTATTATCAGAGGACTTTGGAGTTTGCCGAAAAACAGTAGGTTATTCTGGCTGGAATTATTACTCTCCCACCATGTACAAATGACTGGCATGGCAGATTCAGATGGGACAAAAATTCAGTATCCAACAGCACTGATAGATCTCTCTCGCTCTCTCTGTTTCTCTCTGTCTCTCTCTCTGTCTCTGTCTCTCTGTCTCTGTCTCTGTCTCTCTCTCTGTTTCTGTCTCTCTCTCTCTGTCTCTCTCTCTCTCTCTCTCTCTCTTTCTCTCTCTCTGTCTCTCTCTAGCCTTCTTTTTAGTGGTGGAGTATGACAGCCAGTTTTCATAACCCACAGTAATTATACCTGGCCACGTTTGATCTTCTTAAGCATGTTGTTTCTCTGGGCCACAGGCTCACAATCTCTCTCTGTCTCTGTCTCTCTCTGTGTCTCTTTCTCACTGCTCCACTGAGCTCGCCTTCCTCTCTCTCTCTCTCTCTATTTGATCACATAAGAAAAACAAGATCCAACATGAGAAAAACATTTCAACTTTAATGTTTTGAAGAAAAAGACTTTGGTTTTTATTGAAGTATATATTTCTTTCCCACTGATATTGAGTTTTGATCTTTGACATTTTTATTTTCCCTACTTTGAAGAAAGTTATAAGAATGTTATGATTTACTATTTGACAATACAAATACATGTTGTTATAAAATTCCTGTCAAATTATTTGATCAATGTGAGTAGTGGGGGGGGTTGGGGGGGGTGGGGGGGTGCAGTTATATTGCCTGATATACACAGCTGTAACAGAGTGGTAATACATATTGCCTGATATACACAGCTGTAACAGAGTGGTAATACATATTGCCTGATATACACAGCTGTAACAGAGTGGTAATACATATTGCCTGATATACACAGCTGTAACAGAGTGGTAATAAATATTGCCTGATATACACAGCTGTAACAGAGTGGTAATAAATATTGCTGATATACACAGCTGTAACAGAGTGGTAATAAATATTGCTGATATACACAGCTGTAACAGAGTGGTAATACATATTGCTGATATACACAGCTGTAACAGAGTGGTAATAAATATTGCCTGATATACACAGCTGTAACAGAGCGGTAATACATATTGCTGATATACACAGCTGTAACAGAGTGGTAATAAATATTGCCTGATATACACAGCTGTAACAGAGTGGAAATAAATATTGCTGATATACACAGCTGTAACAGAGTGGTAATACATATTGCTGATATACACAGCTGTAACAGAGTGGTAATACATATTGCTGATATACACAGCTTTAACAGAGTGGTAATAAATATTGCCTGATATACACAGCTGTAACAGAGTGGTAATACATATTGCTGATATACACAGCTGTAACAGAGTGGTAATAAATATTGCTGATATACACAGCTGTAACAGAGTGGTAATAAATATTGTCTGATATACACAGCTGTAACAGAGTGGTAATACATATTGTCTGATATACACAGCTGTAACAGAGTGGTAATACATATTGTCTGATATACACAGCTGTAACAGAGTGGAAATAAATATTGCCTGATATACACAGATGTAACAGAGTGGAAATGAATATTGCCTGATATACACAGCTGTAACAGAGTGGTAATACATATTGCTGATATACACAGCTGTAACAGAGTGGTAATAAATATTGCTGATATACACAGCTGTAACAGAGTGGTAATAAATATTGCTGATATACACAGCTGTAACAGAGTGGTAATAAATATTGCCTGATATACACAGCTGTAACAGAGTGGAAATAAATATTGCCTGATATACACAGCTGTAACAGAGTGGTAATACATATTGCTGATATACACAGCTGTAACAGAGTGGTAATAAATATTGCTGATATACACAGCTGTAACAGAGTGGTAATAAATATTGCTGATATACACAGCTGTAACAGAGTGGTAATAAATATTGCCTGATATACACAGCTGTAACAGAGTGGTAATAAATATTGCTGATATACACAGCTGTAACAGAGTGGTAATAAATATTGCTATATACACAGCTGTAACAGAGTGGTAATAAATATTGCCTGATATACACAGCTGTAACAGAGTGGTAATACATATTGTCTGATATACACAGCTGTAACAGAGTGGTAATAAATATTGCCTGATATACACAGCTGTAACAGAGTGGTAATACATATTGCCTGATATACACAGCTGTAACAGAGTGGTAATACATATTGCTGATATACACAGCTGTAACAGTGGTAATAAATATTGCCTGATATACACAGCTGTAACAGAGTGGTAATAAATATTGCCTGATATACACAGCTGTAACAGAGTGGTAATAAATATTGCCTGATATACACAGCTGTAACAGAGTGGTAATACATATTGCCTGATATACACAGCTGTAACAGAGTGGAAATAAATATTGCCTGATATACACAGCTTTAACAGAGTGGAAATAAATATTGCCTGATATACACAGCTGTAACAGAGTGGTAATAAAAAGCACTGAAACAAACACAGCCATTTAAAGGACTGTAACATGCTGTGAGCTCTTTGTTCCCCTTTTCCGATCCCTTCGTGTGTTCAGGTCAGGGGACTGTTGCTACATTCCTCCCTCAGATCTGATATCCAACAGTCTAATCTCTCTGGTAGGATGCCCATGTCCACTGGCTGGCTTGGCTCAGGCCTGTAGGTTTCAACCACTCCGTGCGGTCAGGCATTTTGACTCCCTCTCTCCGTTTCTCCCACTACAAAGCCAGTCCAGTGGCCAGGAAGGGCCAGCCGGTGGAGAAGAAGAAGTGAAAGGGCTTCTGGAATAGCTTTGAAGTTGTGGGGAAATCCAGCTGTCCTCTGGGCCCAGTGGAGAGGAGGATTATGTTACGCCTGCCGCACCTCCTTTTGAACTTAATCCTCTGTTGGGCTCTCTGCCCAATTAAAAGAAGCTAAACTGTTTTAAAAGGGCTCTTTTTTTCCACTAAGTCCCTTTAGAATTTTTCTTTACTCTCTCCTCTGTCTGTCGAGGGCTTTGTCCCAGTGAAAGGTCAGATTGACCTTTGTGAGGGCCCACAAAGACATCAGCTATAATTGGGGCAGGCAGGGCACTAGACATTGCATACTGGTTAACTCTGCACCGCTTTTCTTCCCTATCTTCCTCCCTGGCCTGGCCTGGAGACCCCTGGGGAGGCCCTGTTTCTCAGCCTCCACCTCTCCCCTCAGATCAGAACAGTCCCAGAGTAGACCACTATCTCTCTCTGTGGCCAGCAGGCAGACAGGCAGCCTCACCCAGCCCAGAGAGAGAGAGAGAGAGGCTTGGCCTGCCAGACGGATAGTTAGTAGGCCGGGAATGAGAGGAGGAGGGTGGGGGGCAGTGTAATGAACACGATGGGAGACAGAGAGCTGGTTTCAAGTTCAGGGCGCAGAAGGTGTTTATTGGACCACAGGAGGAGGCAGGTAGCTGGGTCCAGGGGCAGGCAGAAGGTCATACACAGGAGGTAGGTAGGTAGCTGGGTCCAGGGGCAGACAGAAGGTCATACACAGGAGGAGGTAGGTAGCTGGGTCCAGGGGGAGGTAGAAGGTCATACACAGGAGGAGGCAGGTAGCTGGGTCCAGGGGGAGGCAGAAGGTCATACACAGGAGGAGGTAGGTAGCTGGGTCCAGGGGGAGGTAGAAGGTCATACACAGGAGGAGGCAGGTAGCTGGGTCCAGGGGGAGGCAGAAGGTCATACACAGGAGGAGGTAGGTAGCTGGGTCCAGGGGGAGGTAGAAGGTCATACACAGGAGGAGGTAGGTAGCTGGGTCCAGGGGGAGGCAGAAGGTCATACACAGGAGGAGGTAGGTAGCTGGGTCCAGGGGGAGGTAGAAGGTCATACACAGGAGGAGGCAGGTAGCTGGGTCCAGGGGCAGACAGAAGGTCATACACAGGAGGAGGCAGGTAGCTGGGTCCAGGGGGAGGCAGAAGGTCATACACAGGGGGTTCAAAAAGGCAACAGTACAGGCAGGGAAAAGGCTAGTAACGTCGTCCGGGAGATCAGGCAATAGGTTGATAACAGGAAATCCGATAGGTGTGTGAACAGGTGATCAGAATTCAGGTGATTGGGATCTGGAAAGTGAGCTGCGTTCAGGGGATCTATGTGTGTGAGAGTGTGACCTGGAAAGTGAGCTGCGTTCAGGGGATCTATGTGTGTGAGTTGGAAGCAGACGTTACAGGGAGGAAGGGGGCAGCTGAGGGAGACGAAAATCAAAGTGTGTGTTCAGTTAAGAAACATGAGCTAGGATGATTAATAAAGGAAGCTATTTACTCTGCACTTCCCCCTCGTCCTGGATTTCCTGTCTGGATTTCCTCCCTCTCCTCTCCTTTAACTTCAATTCAATGATCAAGCCTCCATCCATTCCAAATGGGCTTTATCGGGCATGTTTTGCATGCAAAGCTTCAATATGTTAGTCTTCCTGGTCCTGGGATGGACACCATATGAGACCATCTCAACATAAACATTAGAATCACTTTTCCATCCTACTCTATCTTCCCCATGGCGACAGGAGACTTTTCATAAAGTTCGTCCCTGACAGCCTTGACTGACTGAACGGTGTCTTTCGTCACGCTACCCAGTGAAAGTAACCGCCCCCCCTCTGCTTTACTTTCGTATCATGTCCCCTAACACCAGTCTCAACGTCAACAGTGAAGCGGCGACTCCGGGATGCTGGCCTTCTAGGCAGAGTTCCTCTGTCCAGTGGCTGTGTTCTTTTGCCTATCTTAATCTTTTCTTTTTATTGGCCAGTCTGAGATAGGGCTTTTTCTTTGCAACTCTGCCTAGAAGGCCAGCATCCCGGAGTCACCTCTTCACTGTTGACGTTGAGACTGGTGTTTTGCGGGTACTATTTAATGAACCTGCCAGTTGAGGACTTGTGAGGCGTCTGTTTCTCAAACTAGACACTCTAATGTACTTGTCGTCTTTCTCAGCTGTGTACCGGGGCCTCCCACTCCTCTTTCTATTCTGGTTAGAGCCAGTTTGCGCTGTTCTGTGAAGGGAGTAGTACACAGCATTGTACGAGATCTTCAGTTTCTTGGCAATTTCTCACATGGAATATTCTTCATTTCTCAGAACAAAAATAGACTGACGAGTTTCAGAAGAAAGGTTTTTGTTTCTGGCCATTTTGAGCCTGTAATCGAACCCATAAATGCTGATGCTCCAGATACTCAACTAGTCTAAAGAAGGCCAGTTTTATTGCTTCTTTAATCAGGACAAGTTTTCCAAGAGCTATGAAAAATAAAATACAGTAGTATAGAATACAGTACATCCATATGAGATGAGACATCTGACTAGACTCACCGATGCAGTGGCGTCAGTTTGCTGGGGATCTAATCTCAGCCCCCTCTCCCTTAGTCTCTCCTTTCTCATGCCTCTAACAGATGCAGTGTTCGTTAGTGGTCTCAACATTTGCACACAATCATTTCAGACAGCCCTCTGATCATCCCCGTTCCCATAATGGGATACCCACAAAATTGATCTGACAAATGTCCAGATAGCAGGTTAGCAGCACAGATAGGAAAAAGGGGGTAGTGAGTCCTGTCCTGTCTGGCCTGGCCTTCCTCGACCCTGCCTTCACTCCCGTTCCACTGGGGCTGTCTGTCCTGTCTGGCCTGGCCCTCCTCGACCCTGTCTTCCCTCCCGTTCCACTGGGGCTGTCTGTCCTGTCTGGCCTGGCCTTCCTCGACCCTGCCTTCCCTCCCGTTCCACTGGGGCTGTCTGTCCTGTCTGGCCTGGCCTGGCCTTCCTCGATCCTGCCTTCCCTCCCGTTCCACTGGGGCTGTCTGTCCTGTCTGGCCTGGCCCTCCTCGACCCTGCCTTCCCTACCGTTCCACTGGGGCTGTCTGTCCTGTCTGACCTGGCCCTCCTTGACCCTGCCTTCCCTACCGTTCCACTGTCCTGTCTGGCCCTCCTCGACCCTGCCTTCCCTCCCGTTCCACTGGGGCTGTCTGTCCTGTCTGGCCTGGCCTGGCCTTCCTCGACCCTGCCTTCCCTCCCGTTCCACTGGGGCTGTCTGGCCTGGCCTGGCCTTCCTCGACCCTGCCTTCCCTCCCGTTCCACTGGGGCTGTCTGTCCTGTCTGGCCTGGCCTTCCTCGACCCTGCCTTCCCTCCCGTTCCACTGGGGCTGTCTGTCCTGTCTGGCCTGGCCTTCCTCAACCCTGCCTTCCCTCTCATTCCACTGTTGAGATAATTCTCAGGCGACTGGGAAAAGGGACCGACAGATGGGGGAAACATGGCAAATCTCTTAAGGTCTGACTGCCGGCCCTTATTTTTAAGTCATTAGAACAGGCCTGGAATTCCTGAATGTGTTTGTGTCTGTCAGACCCATGTTATACAATAAATGATTTTCCTGTTTTCATGGCTCTCTCCACGCAAACCCTGATGACTTCCTTTCACTCTCCTTGACTGTCCTGTACAGGCACTACTCACACATACACACGGCAGGTACAGCAGGTAAGGCAGCTGGTACCCAAGCGGTTAGAGCGTTGGGCCACTAACAGAAAGGTCGCTGGTTTGACTCCCAGTGCCGACAAGGTGAAAAAGCTGTGGATGTGTGAGGTCCCAGTGGTGCTTGGACTCCAGTCTCTCTCTGTTGATGTGTGAGGTCCCAGTGGTGCCTGGACTCCAGTCTCTCTCTGTTGATGTGTGAGGTCCCAGTGGTGCCTGGACTCCAGTCTCTCTCTGCTGATGTGTGAGGTCCCAGTGGTGCCTGGACTCCAGTCTCTCTCTGTTGATGTGTGAGGTCCCAGTGGTGCCTGGACTCCAGTCTCTCTCTGTTGATGTGTGAGGTCCCAGTGGTGCCTGGACTCCAGTCTCTCTCTGCTGATGTGAGGTCCCAGTGGTGCCTGGACTCCAGTCTCTCTCTGCTGATGTGAGGTCCCAGTGGTACCTGGACTCCAGTCTCTCTCTGTTGATGTGTGGTTATCTTGTCCTACTACTTCACACACCACTCACTGTGGTGTTGGCCTCATCCTTGGATGGGGTGAGCCGGAGGAAGGGGGAGACACGCTGAAACACACACAGATTTACCAAATCAGATTAAATAAGGACCTGCCCTCTCACGTCAACTTCCTTTGCATGGTTCGCTAGCATGTGACCTGTTTTGAACTGGCCCCTCCCTCCCTGTCTCCTCTCTCCTGATGATGCTCTGCAAAGAGAGACAGAGATTCTCTTATTTTAACTATGTGTGCATCGTTATAACACTGTATATAGACATAATATGACATATGAAATGTCTTTATTCTTTTGGAGCTTCTGTGAGTGTAAAGTTTACTGTTAATTGGGGCGGCAGGTAGCCTTGTGGTTAGAGCGTTGGGCTAGTAATCAGCAGGTAGCCTAGTGGTTAGAGCGTTGGGCTAGTAATCAGCAGGTAGCCTAGTGGTTAGAGCGTTGGTCCAGTAACCGGAAGGTTGCAAGATCAAATCCCCGAGCAGACAAGGTAAAAATATGTCATTCTGCCAGTAAACCCACTGTTTCCCCGGTAGGCTGTCATTGTAAATAAGAATTAGTTTCGTAAATGACTTGCCTAGTTAAATTAAAAACTATTGTTTATTTCACTTTTGTTTATTATCTACTTCACTTGTTTTGGCAATGTTAACATGTGTTTCCCATGTCAATAAAACCCTTCAATTGAATTGAATTGAATTGAATTGAATGGAGATTCCTGAATGATCCTCACCTGTGTGTAGACAGACTGGGAAACAGACCATCTGTTACACTGAGCCAGCTGCTCGTGCACGCGCATACACACACACACACACACACAGTACACGCACACACAGTACACACACACACACGCATATTACATACACACACAGTACACACATACAGTACACACACTCTATAGACAGCTATCACAACTATGGGTAGGGTAAAGGACAGGTTACCTGCCATTCATTAGTATTGTTTAGGTTTTGTTCTCCAGAAAAGACTCTCCTCCTCTAATCACCCCCCTCACTAAAAGAGCAGTCAGTGAGTCGGTAGTGTCGGCTCTTTATGTTGTGTCATTGTGTGTGTGGGCATGCATTACACTGAAGAGGTTTGAGTCACTCACCTCACCGCCTGAGTACTACTGAAGAGGTTTGAGTCACTCACCTCAATGCCTGAGTACTACTGAAGAGGTTTGTCACTCACCTCACTGCCTGAGTACTACTGAAGAGGTTTGAGTCACTCACCTTACTGCCTGAGTACTACTGAAGAGGTTTGTCACTCACCTCACTGCCTGAGTACGACTGAAGAGGTTTGTCACTCACCTCACTGCCTGAGTACTACTGAAGAGGTTTGTCACTCACCTCACTGCCTGAGTACTACTGAAGAGGTTTGTCACTCACCTCACTGCCTGAGTACTACTGAAGAGGTTTGTCACTCACCTCACTGCCTGAGTACTACTGAAGAGGTTTGTCACTCACCTCACTGCCTGAGTACTACTGAAGAGGTTTGTCACTCACCTCACTGCCTGAGTACTACTGAAGAGGTTTGTCACTCACCTCACTGCCTGAGTACTACTGAAGAGGTTTGTCACTCACCTCACTGCCTGAGTACTACTGAAGAGGTTTGTCACTCACCTTACTGCCTGAGTACTACTGAAGAGGTTTGTCACTCACCTCACTGCCTGAGTACTACTGAAGAGGTTTGTCACTCACCTCACTGCCTGAGTACTACTGAAGAGGTTTGTCACTCACCTCACTGCCTGAGTACTACTGAAGAGGTTTGTCACTCACCTCACTGCCTGAGTACTACTGAAGAGGTTTGTCACTCACCTCACTGCCTGAGTACTACTGAAGAGGTTTGTCACTCACCTTACTGCCTGAGTACTACTGAAGAGGTTTGTCACTCACCTCACTGCCTGAGTACTACTGAAGAGGTTTGTCACTCACCTCACTGCCTGAGTACTACTGAAGAGGTTTGTCACTCACCTCACTGCCTGAGTACTACTGAAGAGGTTTGTCACTCACCTCACTGCCTGAGTACTACTGAAGAGGTTTGTCACTCACCTCACTGCCTGAGTACTACTGAAGAGGTTTGTCACTCACATTACTGCCTGAGTACTACTGAAGAGGGTTGTCACTCACCTTACTGCCTGAGTACTACTGAAGAGGTTTGTCACTCACCTCACTGCCTGAGTACTACTGAAGAGGTTTGTCACTCACCTCACTGCCTGAGTACTACTGAAGAGGTTTGTCACTCACCTCACTGCCTGAGTACTACTGAAGAGGTTTGTCACTCACCTCACTGCCTGAGTACTACTGAAGAGGTTTGTCACTCACCTCACTGCCTGAGTACTACTGAAGAGGTTTGTCACTCACCTCACTGCCTGAGTACTACTGAAGAGGTTTGTCACTCACCTCACTGCCTGAGTACTACTGAAGAGGTTTGTCACTCACCGCCTGAGTACTACAGATGAGGTGCACACACACATTACAGGGAGGGAGAACTGACGTTACCTGACGTTGAGAGGTAGGTCAGGGTCAGTGGAATTCCATTATCCTAAGGTCACAGGTCATATAGTTGGTCAGTCAGACAGACTGTGGTGGATTCTGGGTTGTTTTTTCAAAGGAGGTATTTGTAACAGATGTCAATTTTATACTGTACTGTACTATACTGTACTGTACTGTGCTGTAGTTCACCATGGTTTCTTTATGTGTATGTAGGGGTGGATGGCCGTGTGCTGGGTATGGCCGTGTGTGCACATGTGTGAGTGTGCACTTGTGCCTCTCTCTCTATGGAGTGTGTGTTTGTGTGAGCATGTGTTTACATTACTGTGTGTGTGGGGGGGTTCCATGCTAGGACCCTCCGATAATCAAGACATGGTAGTTCATGTAGCAGTCTCCATGACGTCTCCTGTTTGTACCTGAGATGAAATGGTCACCGGATCTTCTCTCTCTTTGCTCTAGTCCTCTCCCTCTTTCTTTCTCTTCCTGCTTGTCACTTTCTTCCCTCTTTTTTATCTCTCTCCTCTCTTTCCATCTCTACCCAGTCTCCATCGGAGTTTCTACTAGCTCCCCGTCACTGTCTTTCCTCTGTCTTTTAAAGCTCTTTCAATTATTACAATTCATAGCATGTGCTTTAGTGTTGAAGGCTAGATTTCTCAAAAACAGGAAGTACTTAGTTTGCTAAGAGCAGAGGAAAAGAGTCATCACCATACCACACATAAATACACTGACAAACTGAATCCCTCTGTCTCTGTTTAATTCAGTCTCTCTGTCTTTCTCTCTCTCTCTCTCTCTTTCTCTCTCTCTCTTGTCTCTCTGTCTCTGTCTCTTTCTCTCTCTGTCTCTCTCTCTGTGTCTCTTTCACTCTCTCTGTCTCTCTCTCTCTGTCTCTCTCTCTCTCTGTCTCTCTCTCTCTCTGTCTCTCTCTCTCTCTGTCTCTCTCTCTGTCTCTGTCACTTTCACTCTCTCTCTTTCACTCTCTGTCTCTCTCTCTCTTTTTCTCTTTCACTCTCTGTCTCTCTCTCTCTCTTTCTCGCTCTCTCTTGTCTCTCTGTCTCTGTCTCTTTCTCTCTCTCTCTTGTCTCTCTGTCTCTGTCTCTTTCACTCTCTCTGTCTCTCTCTCTGTGTCTCTTTCACTCTCTCTGTCTCTCTCTCTCTGTCTCTCTCTCTCTGTCTCTTTCACTCTCTGTCTCTCTCTCTCTGTCTCTGTCACTTTCACTCTCTGTCTCTCTCTCTTTCACTCTCTCTCTCTCTCTCTCTCTTTTTCTCTTTCACTCTCTGTCTCTCTCTCTCTCTCTGTCTCTCTCTCTCTGTCTCTCTCTCTTTCACTCTCTGTCTCTCTCTCTTTCACTCTCTGTCTCTCTCTTTTTCTCTCTTTTTCTCTCTGTCTCTGTCTCTCTCTGTCTTTTTCACTCTCTCTGACTCTCTCTGTCTCAGTGTAAGTGGCTTTAAAATCCATCTCTGTCTCTCTGAGGGATTAAGTGCACAATCATGCACACACGTTCATATTGTAATCTGACTAACTCAGTTTACAGTCTAAATCCCATGTCAGGGCCAGTACAAGTAAAAACTGCTCCCACCTGCGTGTGTGTGTGTGTGTGTGTGAGAGACAGGTTTCGTGTGGATGAACTATGAAGGAGTCTGTAGCCCTGGCCTCTGTGATCGTTTTCCAAACTCTGTTAACCGCAGGATCAAAGTCACTTAGATCTGGGAGCGGGCGGTCATGGCAACAAAAGCCATATTGTAAACCCTGATCAGACAAAATACTTTATGTCTCCACGGTCACATGGTCACCTCCTCCAAACATCCAGCAGAAACATTTAGTCTGACTGTCCTTTTACCTTTATCCCAGAAAGTCTTTAGTTTCTCTCCCTGCCGCTATAATGGTGCTCAGCTCACCTCAATCTGTCCTGGTTAACAAAGGCTTCAAAACACACACACACACACACACACACACACACACTGCCCCAACGCACATTTACCAGCAGCCCCTGAAAAGGTGTCATTTGTTCATCAAGACATTATTGTCCTCTGAAGATTAGTTACCATGACACCGTCTCTGCTTACACTTAAACAAATGCTGTTTAATTTGGAGGAGAAGAAAAACACTTACGCTCCGCCGCTTCCAAGGAAAACAGTTACAAGTCACAACGTGGGGCGGGTAGCGGTTCATATAGAGAGTCATCTTCTGAAGGAGCTGTTTCTGGTGAGAGATCCTGTCTGGTGGGAGGTGGGGTAGCGGTTCATATAGAGACTCATCTTCTGAAGGAGCTGTTTCTGGTGAGAGATCCTGTCTGGTGGGAGGTGGGGTAGCGGTTCATATAGAGACTCATCTTCTGAAGGAGCTGTTTCTGGTGAGAGATCCTGTCTGGTGGGAGGTGGGGTAGCGGTTCATATAGAGACTCATCTTCTGAAGGAGCTGTTTCTGGTGAGAGATCCTGTCTGGTGGGAGGTGGGGTAGCGGTTCATATAGAGACTCATCTTCTGAAGGAGCTGTTTCTGGTGAGAGATCCTGTCTGGTGGGAGGTGGGGTAGCGGTTCATATAGAGACTCATCTTCTGAAGGAGCTGTTTCTGGTGAGAGATCCTGTCTGGTGGGAGGTGGGGTAGCGGTTCATATAGAGAGTCATCTTCTGAAGGAGCTGTTTCTGGTGAGATCCTGTCTGGTGGGAGGTGGGGTAGCGGTTCATATAGAGAGTCATCTTCTGAAGGAGCTGTTTCTGGTGAGATCCTGTCTGGTGGGAGGTGGGGTAGCGGTTCATATAGAGACTCATCTTCTGAAGGAGCTGTTTCTGGTGAGATCCTGTCTGGTGGGAGGTGGGGTAGCGGTTCATATAGAGACTCATCTTCTGAAGGAGCTGTTTCTGGTGAGATCCTGTCTGGTGGGAGGTGGGGTAGCGGTTCATATAGAGACTCATCTTCTGAAGGAGCTGTTTCTGGTGAGAGATCCTGTCTGGTGGGAGGTGGGGTAGCGGTTCATATAGAGACTCATCTTCTGAAGGAGCTGTTTCTGGTGAGATCCTGTCTGGTGGGAGGTGGGGTAGCGGTTCATATAGAGACTCATCTTCTGAAGGAGCTGTTTCTGGTGAGATCCTGTCTGGTGGGAGGTGGGGTAGCGGTTCATATAGAGACTCATCTTCTGAAGGAGCTGTTTCTGGTGAGATCCTGTCTGGTGGGAGGTGGGGTAGCGGTTCATATAGAGACTCATCTTCTGAAGGAGCTGTTTCTGGTGAGAGATCCTGTCTGGTGGGAGGTGGGGTAGCGGTTCATATAGAGACTCATCTTCTGAAGGAGCTGTTTCTGGTGAGATCCTGTCTGGTGGGAGGTGGGGTAGCGGTTCATATAGAGACTCATCTTCTGAAGGAGCTGTTTCTGGTGAGATCCTGTCTGGTGGGAGGTGGGGTAGCGGTTCATATAGAGACTCATCTTCTGAAGGAGCTGTTTCTGGTGAGATCCTGTCTGGTGGGAGGTGGGGTAGCGGTTCATATAGAGACTCATCTTCTGAAGGAGCTGTTTCTGGTGAGAGATCCTGTCTGGTGGGAGGTGGGGTAGCGGTTCATATAGAGACTCATCTTCTGAAGGAGCTGTTTCTGGTGAGATCCTGTCTGGTGGGAGGTGGGGTAGCGGTTCATATAGAGACTCATCTTCTGAAGGAGCTGTTTCTGGTGAGATCCTGTCTGGTGGGAGGTGGGGTAGCGGTTCATATAGAGACTCATCTTCTGAAGGAGCTGTTTCTGGTGAGATCCTGTCTGGTGGGAGGTGGGGTAGCGGTTCATATAGAGACTCATCTTCTGAAGGAGCTGTTTCTGGTGAGATCCTGTCTGGTGGGAGGTGGGGTAGCGGTTCATATAGAGACTCATCTTCTGAAGGAGCTGTTTCTGGTGAGATCCTGTCTGGTGGGAGGTGGGGTTAGCGGTTCATATAGAGACTCATCTTCTGAAGGAGCTGTTTCTGGTGAGAGATCCTGTCTGGTGGGAGGTGGGGTAGCGGTTCATATAGAGACTCATCTTCTGAAGGAGCTGTTTCTGGTGAGATCCTGTCTGGTGGGAGGTGGGGTAGCGGTTCATATAGAGACTCATCTTCTGAAGGAGCTGTTTCTGGTGAGATCCTGTCTGGTGGGAGGTGGGGTAGCGGTTCATATAGAGACTCATCTTCTGAAGGAGCTGTTTCTGGTGAGAGATCCTGTCTGGTGGGAGGTGGGGTAGCGGTTCATATAGAGACTCATCTTCTGAAGGAGCTGTTTCTGGTGAGATCCTGTCTGGTGGGAGGTGGGGTAGCGGTTCATATAGAGAGTCATCTTCTGAAGGAGCTGTTTCTGGTGAGATCCTGTCTGGTGGGAGGTGGGGTAGCGGTTCATATAGAGACTCATCTTCTGAAGGAGCTGTTTCTGGTGAGATCCTGTCTGGTGGGAGGTGGGGTAGCGGTTCATATAGAGACTCATCTTCTGAAGGAGCTGTTTCTGGTGAGATCCTGTCTGGTGGGAGGTGGGGTAGTGATGCTGTCTGGTGGGAGGCGGGTGGGGTAGTGATGCTGTCTCATTCTGATCATTTCTTCACTGTGTTATTGTTCTACCTCTGCTTCTTTACAAATCACTGCAAAAACATGGAGGACATAGAAGAATATAGATTAACACTTTGAACTAGGAGGAATGTGAGGCACTGTGTTGTTGACAGTGGAATGGACACTAAAGGCAATGAGGTAGTAGTCATGGTGCCGCTGTGTAAATCGCTGTCCAAACAACTTCAATGCCTTTTGGTAGCAGCGTTCAATGGTTCTTTTACAAGATGATGTTTTTGACAAATCACATTTCAGGGCAGAGTATCAGTCTGGTCAGACTGGTTCAGTGTGTGAGGTGGGCCTCTGTCAGGGCAGAGTGTCAGACTGGTTCAGTGTGTGAGGTGGGCCTCTGTCAGGGCAGAGTATCAGACTGGTTCAGTGTGTGAGGTGGGCCTCTGTCAGGGCAGAGTGTCAGACTGGTTCAGTGTGTGAGGTGGGCCTCTGTCAGGGCAGAGTGTCAGACTGGTTCAGTGTGTGAGGTGGGCCTCTGTCAGGGCAGAGTGTCAGACTGATTCAGTGTGTGAGGTGGGCCTCTGTCAGGGCAGAGTATCAGACTGGTTCAGTGTGTGAGGTGGGCCTCTGTCAGGGCAGAGTGTCAAACTGGTTCAGTGTGTGAGGTGGGCCTCTGTCAGGGCAGAGTGTCAGACTGGTTAAGTGTGTGAGGTGGGCCTCTGTCAGGGCAGAGTGTCAGACTGGTTCAGTGTGTGAGGTGGGCCTCTGTCAGGGCAGAGTATCAGACTGATTCAGTGTGTGAGGTGGGCCTCTGTCAGGGCAGAGTGTCAGACTGATTCAGTGTGTGAGGTGGGCCTCTGTCAGGGCAGAGTGTCAGACTGGTTCAGTGTGTGAGGTGGGCCTCTGTCAGGGCAGAGTATCAGACTGATTCAGTGTGTGAGGTGGGCCTCTGTCAGGGCAGAGTATCAGTCTGGTCAGACTGATTCAGTGTGTGAGGTGGGCCTCTGTCAGGGCAGAGTATCAGACTGATTCAGTGTGTGAGGTGGGCCTCTGTCAGGGCAGAGTGTCAGACTGATTCAGTGTGTGAGGTGGGCCTCTGTCAGGGCAGAGTATCAGACTGGTTCAGTGTGTGAGGTGGGCCTCTGTCAGGGCAGAGTGTCAGACTGGTTCAGTGTGTGAGGTGGGCCTCTGTCAGGGCAGAGTGTCAGACTGGTTCAGTGTGTGAGGTGGGCCTCTGTCAGGGCAGAGTGTCAGACTGGTTCAGTGTGTGAGGTGGGCCTCTGTCAGGGCAGAGTGTCAGACTGATTCAGTGTGTGAGGTGGGCCTCTGTCAGGGCAGAGTGTCAGACTGGTTCAGTGTGTGAGGTGGGCCTCTGTCAGGGCAGAGTGTCAGACTGGTTCAGTGTGTGAGGTGGGCCTCTGTCAGGGCAGAGTGTCAGACTGGTTCAGTGTGTGAGGTGGGCCTCTGTCAGGGCAGAGTGTCAGACTGGTTCAGTGTGTGAGGTGGGCCTCTGTCAGGGCAGAGTGTCAGACTGATTCAGTGTGTGAGGTGGGCCTCTGTCAGGGCAGAGTATCAGACTGGTTCAGTGTGTGAGGTGGGCCTCTGTCAGGGCAGAGTGTCAAACTGGTTCAGTGTGTGAGGTGGGCCTCTGTCAGGGCAGAGTGTCAGACTGATTCAGTGTGTGAGGTGGGCCTCTGTCAGGGCAGAGTGTCAGACTGGTTAAGTGTGTGAGGTGGGCCTCTGTCAGGGCAGAGTGTCAGACTGGTTCAGTGTGTGAGGTGGGCCTCTGTCAGGGCAGAGTATCAGACTGATTCAGTGTGTGAGGTGGGCCTCTGTCAGGGCAGAGTGTCAGACTGATTCAGTGTGTGAGGTGGGCCTCTGTCAGGGCAGAGTGTCAGACTGGTTCAGTGTGTGAGGTGGGCCTCTGTCAGGGCAGAGTATCAGACTGATTCAGTGTGTGAGGTGGGCCTCTGTCAGGGCAGAGTATCAGTCTGGTCAGACTGATTCAGTGTGTGAGGTGGGCCTCTGTCAGGGCAGAGTATCAGACTGATTCAGTGTGTGAGGTGGGCCTCTGTCAGGGCAGAGTGTCAGACTGATTCAGTGTGTGAGGTGGGCCTCTGTCAGGGCAGAGTATCAGACTGGTTCAGTGTGTGAGGTGGGCCTCTGTCAGGGCAGAGTGTCAGACTGGTTCAGTGTGTGAGGTGGGCCTCTGTCAGGGCAGAGTGTCAGACTGGTTCAGTGTGTGAGGTGGGCCTCTGTCAGGGCAGAGTGTCAGACTGGTTCAGTGTGTGAGGTGGGCCTCTGTCAGGGCAGAGTGTCAGACTGGTTCAGTGTGTGAGGTGGGCCTCTGTCAGGGCAGAGTGTCAGACTGGTTCAGTGTGTGAGGTGGGCCTCTGTCAGGGCAGAGTGTCAGACTGGTTCAGTGTGTGAGGTGGGCCTCTGTCAGGGCAGAGTGTCAGACTGGTTCAGTGTGTGAGGTGGGCCTCCTCTGTTCTCTTCAGTGGAGAGACATGAGAGATACAGCAGGTGTTTGTGCTGCTGTTTAGGGTTGGGCGGTGTCCACATTTTCATACCTTCATACCTTTCCTGTACCATCCCGGGGTACACGGTAGTTATTAAACTGGTTCTCATGACGCTGTGAAGGACAGGTGTTACGTGTCTGAACTTAGAGAGGAACTGTTACAGAGAGAGAGATTGTGTGTGTGTGTGCGCGTACGATATACTCTAACTGAGAGGTTAAACTGAGTGATGTGGCGCTTCTTCTGGTCACATGAGCTAGTGGAGACCAGCTGGAGGCCCAAGCCCAGTCTCTCCCTCTTCATGGTCCTTCCAGGCCCAGGGACTTCCTGCTTGCCTGTCTGGTGTCGCTACCAGTGGGCCCGCCTTTCACTTCTCTCTCCTCGATCTCTCACCCCCCCTGTTGCTCTCTCCTCACTCTCTCACCCCTTTACTCTCTCTCTCCCCTCTCCTCTCCTCTCTCTCTCTCTCTCTCTCTCTCTCTCTCTCTCACCCCTTTACTCTCCCTCTCTCTCCCCTCTCCTCTCTCTCTCTCTCCCTGTTTCTTTCTTTCTCTCTCTATCCCTCTCTCTTTGTTCTGGGACTGAATGGGAGCAGTCTGCTGTGCACTCTTGATGTCAGCTGACAGGCCATGGCTGCTGGGAAGTGATGATGAGGTCCACACCGTCACCAACATCACAGGTCTCTCAGAACACTGATAGCCTGGACCCACCTACTGTGATCTAGGTTTCACAATGCTGACTGGCCGGATGGATGGCTGGGTGGGTGGCAGGCTGGATGACTGGCTCGCTGGCTGGCTGGATTAATGGATGGCTGGCTGGCTGGCTGGCTGGCTGGCTGGCTGGCTGGCTGGATTAATGGATGCCTGTCTGGCTGGGTGGGTGGCTGGCTGGCTGGCTGGCTGGCTGGATGTCTGTTTGTCCGTACGTCCGTGTGTGTGTGTATCCACCCACCCATCTGTCTGTCATTATGCCTGCCTGCCTTTCTCCCTCTGTCTTTCCTTCAGTCTGCCTGTTAGAATTGGCCCTAAACTCCAGCCTGCTCGGCCTCTGTCTCAAACTTGTCCTAATTAAACGCGGTCCCTCACCGTGCCTCTCTCTCTCTCTTGTTCAAAGTAAATACATTGGCACTGAGCTGGAATGCAGACCGAGGGACGGACGGACTGACTGACTGACTGACTGACTGACTGACTGACTGACTGCTGTTCAGGGTGTTTTGGTTTAGAGGAGACGGACAGCTAGCTGTTGCTTAGACACAGACTCCCCACGCGTTGCGTTTAACCCTCCACAGTGCTGAACAGAGGGACAGATATAGTAGAGGAGCCACTGTGCTGAACAGAGGGACAGATATAGTAGAGGAGCCACTGTGCTGAACAGAGGGACAGATATAGTAGAGGAGCCACTGTGCTGAACAGAGGGACAGATATAGTAGAGGAGCCACAGTGCTGAACAGAGGGACAGATATAGTAGAGGAGCCACAGTGCTGAACAGAGGGACAGATATAGTAGAGGAGCCACTGTGCTGAACAGAGGGACAGATATAGTAGAGGAGCCACAGTGCTGAACAGAGGGACAGATATAGTAGAGGAGCCACAGGGCTGAACAGAGGGACAGATATAGTAGAGGAGCCACTGTGCTGAACAGAGGGACAGATATAGTAGAGGAGCCACTGTGCTGAACAGAGGGACAGATATAGTAGAGGAGCCACAGGGCTGAACAGAGGGACAGATATAGTAGAGGAGCCACTGTGCTGAACAGAGGGACAGATATAGTAGAGGAGCCACTGTGCTGAACAGAGGGACAGATATAGTAGAGGAGCCACTGTGCACAGATAATGGGTGTGATGACCTGAATGTTAATTTACCTGTATAATATAGATCTATACTCTAAAGCTATGCAGCAGACTACAGATATGAGCAAGCCAGGGGCAGTATGATGTCATCCCCATCTTGTTGCATCATCTATACATTTAACATTAGGGATTCCTGCATGCATCCGTTTGATCTGTGAAGGAAAGAAAAGACAGGGATTCCTGCATGTATCCTTCGATCTGTGAAGGTGTGTGTTCAAAGTCTGCTTTCCTCCTGTGGATCTGGGGAGTCGAAGGCGGTGTGGATCAAACGCCAGCTTGGTTGTTCGTCTGGTGTGTAAAGAGCCGCTCCGCCATAGGACCTGATAACCTGATAACCTCCACTCTGTGAGCTGTGAGCCGCTCCACCATAGGACCTGATCACCTGATAACCTCCACTCTGTGAGCTGTGAGCCGCTCCACCATAGGACCTGATCACCTGATAACCTCCACTCTGTGAGCTGTGAGCCGCTCCACCATACAAGAGGGAAACTAACTGTAGTGCTTCACTTGACTGCTAGCTAGGTGTTAAGGCTGTCAGTAATGCTTTCCTTCTTCTTCTTTTCTCTCTCTCTCGTCCTGCTTGTTGCTCACCACATCAATGTCTGTTGGCTGTCGCTCGGTTTTCTCTCATTCTCTATCTCTCTCGTTCTCTATCGCTCTCCCAGCTTTCTCGCTCAGCTTTCTCTCTCTCGCTCAGCTTTCTCGCTCGGCTCTCCTTGCACTTTGAGTCGGCCGGTCCGTCTGACAGTGGAGGCCCTGGGCAACCTGATAAGGGCTGCTTTTTAATGCTGCAGACAGACAGAGGAACAGCAAAAACCCTTCCTTTCTGATCTACAGGATTACTAACCCATCTACACATGTTACCAGAGTTTGGTTCAGTTCGTGCTAATGAGTCCCTGGACTGTCTGGGACAGGTAACAGTGGCAGGAAGCACACACTAAACACACACCACACACACACACACACACACACACCACACACACACATCACACACAGATCTACACAAACCAACACATACACCTCCACACGCACACATCTACACAAACCAACACACAGGCACACACATCTACACAAACCAACACACACCACTAACTCCCACTGCAATGGCAGTCAATGTTAATTTAGACCATATGAAGTCTCCCTGTGACAGTCTTTGTGTTTGTGTTGAAAAATACTTGTCCTTGTTGTAATGTAAATAAGGAACTGAGAGGATGCTCCTTGATGTAGTGTAAATAAGGAACTGAGAGGATGCTCCTTGATGTAATGTAAATAAGGAACTGAGAGGATGCTCCTTGATGTAATGTAAATAAGGAACTGAGAGGATGCTCCTTGTTGTAGTGTAAATAAGGAACTGAGAGGATGCTCCTTGTTGTAGTGTAAATAAGGAACTGAGAGGATGCTCCTTGATGTAATGTAAATAAGGAACTGAGGATGCTCCTTGTTGTAATGTAAATAAGGAACTGAGAGGATGCTCCTTGTTGTAGTGTAAATAAGGAACTGAGAGGATGCTCCTTGATGTAATGTAAATAAGGAACTGAGGATGCTCCTTGTTGTAATGTAAATAAGGAATTGAGAGGATGCTCCTTGATGTAGTGTAAATAAGGAACTGAGAGGATGCTCCTTGTTGTAATGTAAATAAGGAACTGAGAGGACGCTCCTTGTTGTAATGTAAATAAGGAACTGAGAGGATGCTCCTTGATGTAATGTAAATAAGGAACTGAGAGGATGCTCCTTGTTGTAATGTAAATAAGGAACTGAGAGGATGCTCCTTGTTGTAGTGTAAATAAGGAACTGAGGGGATGCTCCTTGTTGTAATGTAAATAAGGAACTGAGAGGATGCTCCTTGTTGTAGTGTAAATAAGGAACTGAGAGGATGCTCCTTGATGTAATGTAAATAAGGAACTGAGAGGATGCTCCTTGTTGTAGTGTAAATAAGGAACTGAGAGGATGCTCCTTGTTGTAGTGTAAATAAGGAACTGAGAGGATGCTCCTTGATGTAATGTAAATAAGGAACTGAGGATGCTCCTTGTTGTAATGTAAATAAGGAACTGAGAGGATGCTCCTTGTTGTAGTGTAAATAAGGAACTGAGAGGATGCTCCTTGATGTAATGTAAATAAGGAACTGAGGATGCTCCTTGTTGTAATGTAAATAAGGAATTGAGAGGATGCTCCTTGATGTAGTGTAAATAAGGAACTGAGAGGATGCTCCTTGTTGTAATGTAAATAAGGAACTGAGAGGACGCTCCTTGTTGTAATGTAAATAAGGAACTGAGAGGATGCTCCTTGATGTAATGTAAATAAGGAACTGAGAGGATGCTCCTTGTTGTAATGTAAATAAGGAACTGAGAGGATGCTCCTTGTTGTAGTGTAAATAAGGAACTGAGGGGATGCTCCTTGTTGTAATGTAAATAAGGAACTGAGAGGATGCTCCTTGTTGTAGTGTAAATAAGGAACTGAGAGGATGCTCCTTGTTGTAGTGTAAATAAGGAACTGAGAGGATGCTCCTTGTTGTAATGTAAATAAGGAACTGAGGGGATGCTCCTTGTTGTAATGTAAATAAGGAACTGAGAGGATGCTCCTTGTTGTAATGTAAATAAGGAATTGAGAGGATGCTCCTTGTTGTAGTGTAAATAAGGAACTGAGAGGATGCTCCTTGTTGTAATGTAAATAAGGAACTGAGAGGAGGCTCCTTGATGTAATGTAAATAAGGAACTGAGAGGATTCCACTCGTCTTTGATGGTTAAAGCAGCATTTGAATCTGTGACGTCGACGTTCCATGCCGAAATGAGACATGACTCCAGACACAGACATGCTCTCATTCGTCTCAAGGCTTTTAGCCATGCTTTCTGTTTTACTCTGTACCAGTGTGTCGGCTCGCCATTCAGTTGTTTTCCATCCAGGCTTCTACAGCCTTGTTTCCCTCCTCCTCCAGTAATACAGACTGTGTGTGTGTGAGAGAAAGAGGTATATCATTATGATGATGATGATGATGATGACAGCCTGGTGATGAATATGATCATAGTACGCGGTGATGGAGTTGGCCTGATGAATGTGTAAGACACATACCTCTGTCTATTATAGTAATATAGGGGCTCAATTAGTGTCCAGTTCGCTCACAACTCCTAGGTTCACAACTCCTAGGTTCACATTCCTTCCATTTTACGCTCATTCACAGATACACGTATGTTCGGACATGCTCGGAATGTACGCTCCCTGCACAGGTAGGATTTTAATGTTTCACCACATCAATGTATTCACAGCCAGGGCTGACGCTATGTCATCTGTAATGTACAGCCTGGGCTGACGCTATGTCATCTGTAATGTACAGCCTGGGCTGACGCTATGTCATCTGTAATGTACAGCCTGGGCTGACACTATGTCATCTGTAATGTACAGCCTGGGCTGACACTATGTCATCTGTAATGTACAGCCTGGGCTGACACTATGTCATCTGTAATGTACAGCCTGGGCTGACACTATGTCATCTGTAATGTACAGCCAGGGCTGACGCTATGTCATCTGTAATGTACAGCCAGGGCTGACGCTATGTCATCTGTAATGTACAGCCTGGGCTGACGCTGTCATCTGTAATGTACAGCCTGGGCTGACGCTATGTCATCTGTAATGTATAGCCTGGGCTGACGCTATGTCATCTGTAATGTATAGCCTGGGCTGACGCTATGTCATCTGTAATGTACAGCCTGGGCTGACGCTATGTCATCTGTAATGTATAGCCTGGGCTGACGCTATGTCATCTGTAATGTATAGCCAGGGCTGACGCTATGTCATCTGTAATGTATAGCCAGGGCTGACGCTATGTCATCTGTAATGTACAGCCAGGGCTGACGCTATGTCATCTGTAATGTACAGCCAGGGCTGACGCTATGTCATCTGTAATGTACAGCCAGGGCTGACGCTATGTCATCTGTAATGTATAGCCAGGGCTGACGCTATGTCATCTGTAATGTATAGCCAGGGCTGACACTATGTCATCTGTAATGTATAGCCAGGGCTGACGCTATGTCATCTGTAATGTATAGCCAGGGCTGACGCTATGTCATCTGTAATGTATAGCCAGGGCTGACGCTATGTCATCTGTAATGTATAGCCTGGGCTGACGCTATGTCATCTGTAATGTATAGCCTGGGCTGACGCTATGTCATCTGTAATGTACAGCCTGGGCTGACGCTATGTCATCTGTAATGTATAGCCTGGGCTGACGCTATGTCATCTGTAATGTATAGCCAGGGCTGACGCTATGTCATCTGTAATGTATAGCCAGGGCTGACGCTATGTCATCTGTAATGTACAGCCAGGGCTGACGCTATGTCATCTGTAATGTACAGCCAGGGCTGACGCTATGTCATCTGTAATGTACAGCCAGGGCTGACGCTATGTCATCTGTAATGTATAGCCAGGGCTGACGCTATGTCATCTGTAATGTATAGCCAGGGCTGACACTATGTCATCTGTAATGTATAGCCAGGGCTGACGCTATGTCATCTGTAATGTATAGCCAGGGCTGACGCTATGTCATCTGTAATGTATAGCCAGGGCTGACGCTATGTCATCTGTAATGTATAGCCTGGGCTGACGCTATGTCATCTGTAATGTATAGCCTGGGCTGACGCTATGTCATCTGTAATGTACAGCCTGGGCTGACGCTATGTCATCTGTAATGTATAGCCTGGGCTGACGCTATGTCATCTGTAATGTATAGCCTGGGCTGACGCTATGTCATCTGTAATGTATAGCCAGGGCTGACGCTATGTCATCTGTAATGTACAGCCAGGGCTGACGCTATGTCATCTGTAATGTACAGCCTGGGCTGACGCTATGTCATCTGTAATGTACAGCCTGGGCTGACGCTGTCATCTGTAATGTACAGCCTGGGCTGACGCTATGTCATCTGAAATGTACAGCCTGGGCTGACGCTATGTCATCTGTAATGTATAGCCTGGGCTGACGCTATGTCATCTGTAATGTATAGCCAGGGCTGACGCTATGTCATCTGTAATGTATAGCCAGGGCTGACGCTATGTCATCTGTAATGTACAGCCAGGGCTGACGCTATGTCATCTGTAATGTACAGCCAGGGCTGACGCTATGTCATCTGTAATGTACAGCCAGGGCTGACGCTATGTCATCTGTAATGTATAGCCAGGGCTGACGCTATGTCATCTGTAATGTATAGCCAGGGCTGACGCTATGTCATCTGTAATGTATAGCCTGGGCTGACGCTATGTCATCTGTAATGTATAGCCAGGGCTGACGCTATGTCATCTGTAATGTATAGCCAGGGCTGACGCTATGTCATCTGTAATGTATAGCCTGGGCTGACGCTATGTCATCTGTAATGTATAGCCAGGGCTGACGCTATGTCATCTGTAATGTATAGCCAGGGCTGACGCTATGTCATCTGTAATGTACAGCCTGGGCTGACGCTATGTCATCTGTAATGTATAGCCAGGGCTGACGCTATGTCATCTGTAATGTACAGCCTGGGCTGACGCTATGTCATCTGTAATGTATAGCCAGGGCTGACGCTATGTCATCTGTAATGTACAGCCTGGGCTGACGCTATGTCATCTGTAATGTATAGCCAGGGCTGACGCTATGTCATCTGTAATGTACAGCCAGGGCTGACGCTATGTCATCTGTAATGTATAGCCAGGGCTGACGCTATGTCATCTGTAATGTACAGCCTGGGCTGACGCTATGTCATCTGTAATGTATAGCCAGGGCTGACGCTATGTCATCTGTAATGTACAGCCTGGGCTGACGCTATGTCATCTGTAATGTATAGCCTGGGCTGACGCTATGTCATCTGTAATGTATAGCCAGGGCTGACGCTATGTCATCTGTAATGTACAGCCTGGGCTGACGCTATGTCATCTGTAATGTATAGCCAGGGCTGACGCTATGTCATCTGTAATGTACAGCCTGGGCTGACGCTATGTCATCTGTAATGTATAGCCTGGGCTGACGCTATGTCATCTGTAATGTATAGCCTGGGCTGACGCTATGTCATCTGTAATGTATAGCCAGGGCTGACGCTATGTCATCTGTAATGTACAGCCAGGGCTGACGCTATGTCATCTGTAATGTACAGCCTGGGCTGACGCTATGTCATCTGTAATGTATAGCCTGGGCTGACGCTATGTCATCTGTAATGTATAGCCTGGGCTGACGCTATGTCATCTGTAATGTATAGCCAGGGCTGACGCTATGTCATCTGTAATGTACAGCCAGGGCTGACGCTATGTCATCTGTAATGTACAGCCTGGGCTGACGCTATGTCATCTGTAATGTATAGCCAGGGCTGACGCTATGTCATCTGTAATGTACAGCCAGGGCTGACGCTATGTCATCTGTAATGTACAGCCTGGGCTGACGCTATGTCATCTGTAATGTACAGCCAGGGCTGACGCTATGTCATCTGTAATGTACAGCCAGGGCTGACGCTATGTCATCTGTAATGTATAGCCAGGGCTGACGCTATGTCATCTGTAATGTACAGCCAGGGCTGACGCTATGTCATCTGTAATGTACAGCCTGGGCTGACGCTATGTCATCTGTAATGTACAGCCTGGGCTGACGCTATGTCATCTGTAATGTACAGCCAGGGCTGACGCTATGTCATCTGTAATGTATAGCCTGGGCTGACGCTATGTCATCTGTAATGTATAGCCAGGGCTGACGCTATGTCATCTGTAATGTATAGCCTGGGCTGACGCTATGTCATCTGTAATGTACAGCCTGGGCTGACGCTATGTCATCTGTAATGTACAGCCTGGGCTGACGCTATGTCATCTGTAATGTACAGCCTGGGCTGACGCTATGTCATCTGTAATGTACAGCCTGGGCTGGATCTGGAACGATAGTCTCGGCAGAAAGCCACAAAATGGCCACTTCTAAAGACAACGAGGCTACTGTTCCCACGATAAAAACACGCTGTGACATATTAGTAATTTTTAAGATTTTAGATAAGAGGCCATGAAAAATTGATTTGATGTTGAAGTAGACAGTGTTCTTGGGGCTGACGTGTAATGAGGACATGGTGCTGTGCTATGACTGTGTAAGAGTTTTGACAGTGTATTGTCCCAGTAACTTATCTACTTCATAAAGCCTATTTAAAACACATTGTCCTCTATGGTTCAGCACTGGCAGCCTGTTGATTGAGACGAAACTGTGACGTAGACATGGGTTCAGGTGGGAAATCTTTCATGTAAGCTCAAGCAAATGCTCAAAAGGAAGAGAAAAAAACCGGAATACTATTTGAACCCAGGTCTTCCTAGCTGTGTGGCGGGCTGAGGGCGGGAGGGTAAAGAGGATCAGGGCCAAGTATTCAAGTGACTGCAACCCCAGATCTAAATCTAGAAGAGAGAGAAGGAGCTGAAAGGCTCTGTGTAATGCCGTTCCATACCTCTCTACCTCCTCTCCATGCCACTGCCTTCCTTCCACTGTTTGCCCACTCGGTTAACTATTACCAAATGCCGCTGTGTACTTTGGCTGCATCCCAGAACTGTTACACACACACACACACACCGGATAGCGGGCCATCATCAAAGACAATCGACCTGCACAGCACTACGACAGAGGCTGGAGTCCTTCCAACAAACTATAGACAGACAGGCCGACAGACAGAGACAGACAGGCTACACACTCACATACACAGACAGACAGGCCGACAGACAGAGACAGACAGGCTACACACTCACATAGACAGACAGACAGACAGACAGACAGACAGACAGACAGACAGACAGACAGACAGACAGACAGGCTACACACTCACATACATAGACAGACAGACAGGCCGACAGAGACAGACAGGCTACACACTCACATACATAGACAGACAGGCCGACAGACAGAGACAGACAGGCAGGCAGACAGATGGGTTGGTTTTGCTTGGCTCTCCTACTATGGTCAGCACCACAGCACATCAGAACCTCTCTTTCTCTCCATCTTTCTGATATCTCCTTATCGCTTACTCCACTTTCCTCTCACTCCCTCTCTCTTTCCTCCTCTCACTCCCTCTCTCTTTCCTCCTCTCACTCCCTCTCTCTCTCCTCCTCTCACTCCCTCTCTTTTTCCTCCTCTCACTCCCTCTCTTTTTCCTCCTCTCACTCCCTCTCTTTTTCCTCCTCTCACTCCCTCTCTTTTTCCTCCTCTCACTCCCTCTCTTTTTCCTCCTCTCACTCCCTCTCTTTTTCCTCCTCTCACTCCCTCTCTTTTTCCTCCACTCACTCCCTCTCTTTTTCCTCCCTCCCTCCCTCCCTCCCTCCCTCCCTCCCTCCCTCCCTCTCTCGTTCCTCCTCTCCCTCCCTCTCTCTCGTTCCTTCTCTCACTCACTCCCTCTCTCTCGTTCCTCCTCTCACTCCCTCTCTCTCGTTCCTCCTCTCACTCCCTCTCTTTTTCCTCCCCTCCCTCCCTCCCTCCCTCCCTCCCTCCCTCCCTCTCTCTCGTTCCTCCCCTCTCTCTCTCTCTCTCTTTCCTCCTCTCACTCCCTCTAGCAGATTTCTCTGTCGTTACCACATATACAGTACCAGTCAAAAGTTTGGACACCTACTCATTCAAGGGTTTTTCTTTTCTTTTTATTATTTTACCAAATAGGGCTATCTTCTGTATACCATCCCTACCTTGTCACAACACAACTGATTGGCTCAAATGATGATGATGATGATGATGAATAGCTCTGGGGTATTTAATCATTAAATTAAGGGGGAGTTTGATAGATTCCGCTATAGAAGGCTACCTTCAGGTGGATTCTGGCTACTTGTTTGTAGGCAGCCATCATTTCATTTTATTACACAGTTACCAGCTTTTCATTTATATTAAATGGGAACTCTGCGATTGCTACATCCATTTTTGGACTTTTAAATTCATAATTGATTCTTGAAGAATATCACTTATAAATACCCAATAGACTTAGTTCAACTGTCTAAACCCACCAGAACCCTAAATATAAGCTTGTGTTACTTCATTGTTTGTAAACAGTGTAATTTTGAAACATGGTTAAAACTATAATTGTAATATCATGGATGGTCAGCCCTTGCATCTGTAGCTCTGTCTATGAATTATAGAGATGTTACATTTCTCCAGCCCCATCCCTCAGCTATTAACCAAATCGATGGCTGGGTGAATGTTTTGTTATTATTTGAACTGCAGATTTCCCCTTTAATGTTATATCAACTCAAGCTGTGGTTGTGTCTGTGTATGGAACTGAGGAGGATGATATGATTTTATCTGACTGGTATGTAAACATAGCATACCGGTCCTCTGAAGTACAGCTATGTACAATAGTATCTCTCTAGCTAATGACCTGCTGTGTGATATCAGAGCGCCACCGTGGTCCTGTGTCCTCTAGAGTCAGACCTTTACCGTCCGTATAGAAAGACAGATCTATGCCAGGATAGTGGGTTCGATTCCTGGGACCACCCATATGTAAAATAAAATGCACACATGACTGGAAGAGGCTTTTGGATGAAAGCGTCTGCTAGATGGCATATATTATATATTTCCTACAGTAGAGAGATTCTTGATCCACTTCAAAGATAACCTCCCCCAACCACCACTTACTGCCCTCCCTTCACAACCTCTCTCAGAGTCCCAGCCCAGGGCCCAGTGGCAGGAACACTGACTTCCTCTCCCCAGGAGGAAGTGCTGGTGCTGGATGGCTGTTCCGCTCAGACCAGGGTGTGGAGACGAGCATCTCATCGGAAGCCCTTATCTCTGCCAATCGGAATCAATTTAGTGGCTGTTGCCTCACTGCCCATTCATCGCCTTTCCTTTCATGCCAGAGAGAACAAGAGTGTAGTTAAGAAAAGGAATGAGGGACGACAGACAATGCCAGAGCCTTTTTCTTTCATCTAGTGACCTGAATACATGATTCACACAATGCTAAATAAAGATAAATAAGTCCAGATAAAAGAGCTGTGAGCTGCTAACCGTTCCGTTCTTCTAAATCCGAGGGACTTTGAACAATGGTACTGTCTATCTGGAGTGGAAGAGATGCACCATGGTAGGGACAGGAAATGGATCTGATCTGAATTGGGAGACTGTGGAACTACAGTACATAGATATGGAAGGCTATAGGTTTGTCAACAAACACATGGCGTGTAACTCGGGTGTGTCTTTCTCTCACAGTCTGTCATTCTGTGTCTGCGTTTATGTGTGTCAATATTACTGTCGTTCTCTGGTATTGGTAATTATGTTATACACTGAGGGTACCAAACATCAAGAACACCTACTCTTTCCATGTCTATACATTCAGAAAGTATTCAGACCCTTTGACTTCTTCCACAGTTTGTTACGTTACAGCCTTATTCTAAAATGGATTACATAGTTTTTTCCCCCTCGTCAATCTACACGCACTACCCCATAATGACAAAGCGAACCTTACAAGCTTGGCACACTTGTATTTGGGGAGTTTCTCCAATTCTTCTCTGGAGATCCTCTCAATCTCTGTCAGGTTGGATGGGGAGTGTCGCTGCAGAGCTATTTTCAGGTCTCTCCAGAGATGTTAGATCGAGTTGAACTCTGGGCTCTGGCTGGGCCACTCAAGGACATTCAGAGACTTGTCCCGAAGCCACTCCTGCGTTGTTTTGGCTGTGTGCTTAGGGTCGTTGTTCTGTTGGAAGGTGAACCTTCACCCCAGTTCCTGAGCGCTCTGGAGCAGGTTTTCATCATGGATCTCTCTGTTCTTTGCGCCGTTCATCTTTACCTCGATCCTGACTAGTCTCCCAGTCCCTGCCGCTTAAAAACATCCCAACAGCATGATGCTGCCACCACCATGCTTCACCGTAGAGATGGTGCCAGATTTCCTCCAGACGTGACGCTTGGTATATCAGACCAAATAGTTCAATCTTGGTTTCATCAGACCAGAGAATCTTGTTTCTCATGGTCTGAGAGTTTTAGGTGCCTTTTGGCAAACTCCAAGTGGGCTGTCATGTACAGTTGAAGTAAGAAGTTGACATACACATTAGCCAAATACATTTAAACTCAGTTTTTCATAATTCCTGACATTTAATCCGAGTAAAATTTCCCTGTCTTAGGTCAGTTACGATCACCACTTTATTTTAAGAATGTTAAATGTCAGAATAATAGTAGAGAGAATGATTTATTTCAGCTTTTATTTCTTTCATCACATTCCCAGTGGGTCAGAAGTTTACCTACACTCAATTAGTATTTGGTAGCATTGCCTTTAAATTGTTTAACTTGGGTCAAATGTTTTAGGTAGCCTTCCACAAGCTTCCCACAATAAGTTGGGTGAATTTTGGACCATTCCTCCTGACAGAGCTGGTGTAACTGAGTCACACGCTTTTTCAGTTCTGCCCACAAATTTTCTATAGGATTGAGGTCAGGGCTTTGTGATGGCCACTCCAATACCTTGACTTTGTTGTCCTTAAGCCATTTTGCCACAACTTTGGAAGTATGCTTGGGTTCATTGTCCATTTGGAAGACCCATTTGCGACTAAGCTTTAACTTCCTGACTGATGTCTTGAGATGATTCTTCAATATAGCCACATAATTTTCCTCCCCCATGATGCCATTTATTTTGTGAAGTACACCAGTCCCTCCTGCAGCAAAGCACCCCCAAAACATGATGCTGCCACCCCCGTGCTTCAGGATTGGGATGGTGTTCTTCGGCTTGCAAGCTTCCCCCTTTTTCCTCCAAACATAACGATGGTCATTATGGCCAAACAGTTCTATTTTTGTTTCATCAGACCAGAGGACATTTCTCCAAAAAGTACGATCTTTGTCCCCATGTGCAGTTGCAAACCGTAGTCTGGCTTTTTTATGGCGGTTTTGGAGCAGTGGCTTCTTCCTTGCTGAGCGGCCTTTCAGGTTATGTCGATATAGGACTCGTTTTACTGTGGATATAGATACTTTTGAACCTGTTTCCTCCAGCATCTTCAAGGTCCTTTGCTGTTGTTCTGGGATTGATTTGCACTTTTCTTACCAAAGTACGTTCATCTCTAGGAGACGGAACATGTCTCCCTCCTGAGCAGTTTGACGGCTGGGTGGTCCCATGGTGTTTATACTTGTGTACTATTGTTTGTACAGATGAACGTGGTACCTTTAGGCGTTTGGAAATTGCTACCAAGGATGAACCAGACTTGTGGAGGTCTACAATTTTTTTTCTGAGGTCTTTGCTGATTTTCTTTTGATTTTCCCATGATGTCAAGCAAAGAGGCACTGAGTTTGAAGGTAGGCCTTGAAATACATCCACAGGTACACCTACGAATTGACTCAAATGATGTCAATTAGCCTATCAGAAGCTTCTAAAGCCATGACATCATTTTCAGGAATTTTCCAAGCTGTGTAAAGGCACAGTCCACTTAGTGTATGTGAACTTTATGTCCCACTGGAATTCAGATTAAGTGAAATAATCTTTCTGTAAACAATTGTTGGAAAAATGACTTGTGTCATGCACAAAGTAGATGTCCTAACCGACTTGCGTCAAAACTGATTGGTGGAGTGCTGCAGAGGTAGTTGTCCTTCTGGAAGGTCCATCTCTACAGAGGAACTCTGGAGCTTTGTCAAAGTGGCCATCGGGTTCTTGGTCACCTCCTTGACCAAGAATATTCACCCCCGATTGCGCTGTATTGCCGGCGGCCAGCTCTAGGAAGAGTCTTGGTGGTTCCAAACTTCTTCCATTTAAGAATGATGGAAGCCACTGTGTTCTTGGGGACCTTCAATGCTGCAGAAATGTTTTGGTACCCTTCCCCCAGGTCTGTGCCTAGACACAATCCTGTCTTGGAGCTCTACGGACAATTTCTTCACAGCCTGGAGGTGTGTGTTGGGTCATTGTCCTGTTGAAAAAAAAAAATGCTAGTCACCACTAAGCACAAACCAGATGGGATGGCGTATCGCTGCAGAATGCTGTGTTAGCCATGCTTGTTAAGTGTTAACAGTGCAGAAAATAACTTCCCACGTAAGGACCAGTATGTAGTTTCAGGCATGTATGTTAAGCCTACTACATTAGGTTAGCTAGGGATTCATCTTGTTCCCAGACACTTCCGCCCAAATGCGTGAACAGTCTGTTGGACCAACACGTCTAACTTGGCCTTTGTTAGCCAATACAGAGCTGCGAGAAACTCCCGGTGCATAGGCATTGGCTTAATCTACCAACCAATCATCTCCCACAACACCTTCCCCCTAACCCTCCCCTTGTACGCTAGTACACCACAAGCACAGAGCCACGCCTCGCAGTCGTGTGATTCGCTAACATTTAAATGATGACAAGTAATTTACTCAGTAGGTCACTCCCATATAATTCTGTGGTCACTCCTACTAAGGCCAACTTACTGGATTGGTTGAACAGTGCAGAAGAGAACCTCCCACAGTGCAGAAGAGAACCTCTGGTTGATATCCCAGGCTTATATGTGCTGTGTAGAAAAGCCTGGTGAGGGGATTAGCTAGTGATAGCAGAGACGGCATAGAGCTAGTAACAGTTATGCAGTAACTAGGCCTATTTGAAACCTTGCATTTACATCATTTTAGTTCGTTTCCTGCGACTCTGTACTGTTGGGTGCGTGGGAAGGTGAAAGGTTACCATATCCCTGCTGATTCAGCCTCTCCAACATTTCAAGGATCTTTATGGATCAAACCGTAAACAAGTTACCCCCCCCCGAGCCAGTGCGGCAGAGGGAGATCAGAGAGCCTTTGCCTCACGTGTTCAAAGTTCATCCACCGGCCCCAGCAATCATTGACATGGTTGGGCAATTGGCACCTTTTTAATGGGACTCCATCTACTGGGAAATCACAGGGAATAGAAGGAAGAAACTTTCACTGTGTCCCAAATGGCACCCTATTCCCCAAATAGTTCACTACTGGTCAAAAGTAGTGCACTATATAGGGAATTGGGCTCTGATCTAAAGTAGTGCACTATATAGGGAATAGGGCTCTGATCTAAAGTAGTGCACTATATAGGGAATTGGGCTCTGATCTAAAGTAGTGCACTATATAGGGAATAGGGCTCTGGTCTAAAGTAGTGTGTATTATAGGGAATAGGGCTCTGATCTATAGTAGTGTGTATTATAGGGAATAGGGCTCTGCTCTAAAGTAGTGCACTATATAGGGACTAGGTTGCCATTTGGGACATAGACCAAGCCTCCCTGGCTGGCCAGAGAGTAGAGAAATAGACAGAGACAAAAGGGTGATACATCCTTTTGTAAAATGCATAGTAGGCTAGGACATCAGGTCTGCATTGTTAGTTGGTGTAGACTAGGACATCAGGTCTGCATTGTTAGTTGGTGTAGACTAGGACATCAGGTCTGCATTGTTAGTTGGTATAGGCTAGGACATCAGGTCTGCATTGTTAGTTGGTATAGACTAGGACATCAGGTCTGCATTGTTAGTTGGTGTAGGCTCGGACATCAGGTCTGCATTGTTAGTTGGTGTAGGCTCGGACATCAGGTCTGCATTGTTAGTTGGTGTAGACTAGGACATCAGGTCTGCATTGTTAGTTGGTATAGACTAGGACATCAGGTCTGCATTGTTAGTTGGTATAGACTAGGACATCAGGTCTGCATTGTTAGTTGGTATAGACTACGACATCAGGTCTGCATTGTTAGTTGGTATAGGCTAGGACATCAGGTCTGCATTGTTAGTTGGTATAGACTAGGACATCAGGTCTGCATTGTTAGTTGGTATAGACTAGGACATCAGGTCTGCATTGTTAGTTGGTGTAGGCTAGGACATCAGGTCTGCATTGTTAGTTGGTATAGACTAGGACATCAGGTCTGCATTGTTAGTTGGTGTAGGCTCGGACATCAGGTCTGCATTGTTAGTTGGTGTAGACTAGGACATCAGGTCTGCATTGTTAGTTGGTGTAGACTAGGACATCAGGTCTGCATTGTTAGTTGGTATAGACTAGGACATCAGGTCTGCATTGTTAGTTGGTGTAGACTAGGACATCAGGTCTGCATTGTTAGTTGGTGTAGACTAGGACATCAGGTCTGCATTGTTAGTTGGTATAGACTAGGACATCAGGTCTGCATTGTTAGTTGGTATAGACTAGGACATCAGGTCTGCATTGTTAGTTGGTATAGACTAGGACATCAGGTCTGCATTGTTAGTTGGTGTAGGCTCGGACATCAGGTCTGCATTGTTAGTTGGTGTAGACTAGGACATCAGGTCTGCATTGTTAGTTGGTGTAGACTAGGACATCAGGTCTGCATTGTTAGTTGGTGTAGACTAGGACATCAGGTCTGCATTGTTAGTTGGTGTAGACTAGGACATCAGGTCTGCATTGTTAGTTGGTGTAGACTAGGACATCAGGTCTGCATTGTTAGTTGGTGTAGACTAGGACATCAGGTCTGCATTGTTAGTTGGTATAGACTAGGACATCAGGTCTGCATTGTTAGTTGGTATAGACTAGGACATCAGGTCTGCATTGTTAGTTGGTATAGACTACGACATCAGGTCTGCATTGTTAGTTGGTATAGGCTAGGACATCAGGTCTGCATTGTTAGTTGGTATAGACTAGGACATCAGGTCTGCATTGTTAGTTGGTGTAGACTAGGACATCAGGTCTGCATTGTTAGTTGGTATAGACTAGGACATCAGGTCTGCATTGTTAGTAGGTGTAGACTAGGACATCAGGTCTGCATTGTTAGTTGGTGTAGGCTCGGACATCAGGTCTGCATTGTTAGTTGGTGTAGGCTCGGACATCAGGTCTGCATTGTTAGTTGGTGTAGGCTCGGACATCAGGTCTGCATTGTTAGTTGGTATAGACTAGGACATCAGGTCTGCATTGTTAGTTGGTGTAGGCTCGGACATCAGGTCTGCATTGTTAGTTGGTGTAGGCTCGGACATCAGGTCTTCATTGTTAGTTGGTGTAGACTACAACATCAGGTCTGCATTGTTAGTTGGTATAGACTAGGACATCAGGTCTGCATTGTTAGTTGGTATAGACTAGGACATCAGGTCTGCATTGTTAGTTGGTATAGACTAGGTCATCAGGTCTGCATTGTTAGTTGGTATAGACTAGGACATCAGGTCTGCATTTGGCACTGTCGTATACTATATTGTAGTGTATTGTAGTATACACGGGCCCCGTGTGGCTCAGTTGGTAGAGCATGGCGCTTGCAACGCCAGGGTTGTGGGTTCGATTCCCACGGGGGGCCAGTACAAAAAAAAAAAAGTATGAATGTATGTGCTTGTAAGTCGCTCTGGATAAGAGCGTCTGCTAAATGACTTAAATGTAAATGTACTATACTGTCGTGTACTGTACTTTAGTGTAGTGTACTGTGCTATACTGTATTGTACTGTACTGTTGTGCACAATATTGTAGTGTACTGTACTATACTGTAGTGTACTAGACCATACTGTATTACACTGTAGTGTACTGTGGTGTACTATATTGTAGTTTACTGTACTGTAGTGTGCTGTAGTGTACTGCACTGTAGTGTACTGCACTGTAGTGTACTGTACTATACTGTAGTGTACTATACTGTCGTGTACTATACTCTAGGGTACTGTAGTGTACTATACTGTAGTGTACTGTGGTGTCCTATACTGTAGTGTACTACACTGAAGTGTACTGTACTATACTGTACTTTAGTGTACTGTACTGTGGTGTACTGTACTTGAGTGTACTGTACTATACTTTACTACACTGTAGTGTACCATAGTGTACTGTAGTGTATTGCAGTATACTATACTGTAGTGTATTGTAGTATACTATACTGTAGTGTACTGTACTTTACTGTAGTGTACTGTGGTGTAATGTAGTGTACTGTGCTATACTATATTGTACTGTACTGGTGTGCACTATATTGTAGTGTACTGTACTATACTGTAGTGTACTATACTATAATGTACTATACTGTAGTGTACCGTAGTGTACTATTACTGTAGTGTACTATACTGTAGGGTACTGTAGTGTAGGGTACTGTAGTGTACTATTACTGTAGTGTACTATACTGTAGTGTACTCTACTGTAGTGTAGTGTACTGTGGTGTACTATACTGTAGTGTAGTGTACTATACTGTAGTGTACTATACTGTAGAGTAATGTGGTGTACTATGCTGTAGTGCTCTATTACTGTAGTGTACTATACTGTAGGGTACTGTAGTGTACTATTACTGTAGTGTACTATAATGTAGCGTACTGTAGTGTACTATACTGTGGTGTACTATACTGTAGTGTACTGTACTATGCTGTAGTGTACTGCACTGTACTATACTGTAGTGTACTATACTGTGGTGTAGTGTACTATACTGTGGTGTAGTGTACTATACTGTAGTGTACTGCACTGTAGTGTAGTGTACTGTGGTGTAGTGTACTGTAGTTTAGTGTACTATACTGTGGTGTACTATACTGTGTGTATTGTCCTATACTGTAGTGTACTATACTGTGGTGTACTATACTGTAGTGTACTATACTGTAGTGTACTGTGGTGTACTATACTATACTGTAATGTACTGTACTATACTGTAGTGTACTATACGGTAGTGTACTGTACTATACTGCAGAGAAAAGAAGCGCAGTGTTTTTAAAGGACTTCTCTTTTAGCCAATGGTACTAAATCTGGTCTCTGTCATACTGAACTCATATAGTCCAGGTGGCTTTGGGCTATTATACTATTCATTCGCTAGGCTATATCCCAAATGGATTACGTCATATATTATTGTTATACATTATTGTTAATTCCTTCCATAGTCTTCTTATCTTCTACCATATCCACCGTTTAAGATATGGTCTTGGAAACTTTGCATTGTTCATTGTTTGACTTCTGATCTGTAGGCCTTATCTCATGTAAATATATGACAGGTTTTCAATTCAAGTCTGCTATTTTAAGGCTCTGCTCCACCCAGCTGGACCAGGCTGGACCTTTCTGTTTCCCTCCATGGAAATGTCTCCACTTTAACCTGTATGTCTTTCTCTCTGAGTGACAAGTGACAACCCTTTCCCCAAATGACAGACAATGTCAAGGCTTCTTTTTTTTCAAGTTCCATTTTTGGGAAGTTGCTCAGCTGGTAGAGCACGGTACTTGCGACGCCAGGGGTGTGGGTTCGATTCCCACGAGGGCCTAATGTAACCGATGTGAAATGGCTAGCTAGTTAGCGGTGGTGCGCGCTAGCAGCCTTTAAGTCGGTTACGTTACTTGCTCTGAAACCTAGAAGTAGTGGTTCTCCTTGCTCTGCAAGGGCCGCGGCTTTTGTGGAGCGATGGGTAACGATGCTTCGTGGGTGACTGTTGTTGATGTGTGCAGAGGGTCCCTGGTTCGCGCCCGGGTCGGGGCTAGGGGACGGTCTAAAGTTATACTGTTACACTAGTACAGAAAAAATCAAATAAATAAATAAAATGTGCGCTCACTACTGTACGTCGCACTGGATAAGAGCATCTGCTAAATGACAAAAACATTTTCACATATGACAACTGTTTGTTTAATGGTTATTTTATGTGTTATATCAATAAGAATGAAACATTATTCATTCACTGTTGATGGTAGTGTACTCTACACTGTTGATGGTAGTGGTACTCTACACTGTTGATGGTAGTGGTACTCTACACTGTTGATGGTAGTGTACTCTACACTGTTGATGGTAGTGTACTCTACACTGTTGATGGTAGTGTACTCTACACTGTTGATGGTAGTGTACTCTACACTGTTGATGGTAGTGTACTCTACACTGTTGATGGTAGTGTACTCTACACTGTTGATGGTAGTGTACTCTACACTGTTGATGGTAGTGTACTCTACACTGTTGATGGTAGTGGTACTCTACACTGTTGATGGTAGTGTACTCTACACTGTTGATGGTAGTGTACTCTACATTGTTGATGGTAGTGGTACTCTACACTGTTGATGGTAGTGTACTCTACACTGTTGATGGTAGTGTACTCTACACTGTTGATGGTAGTGTACTCTACACTGTTGATGGTAGTGTACTCTACACTGTTGATGGTAGTGTACTCTACACTGTTGATGGTAGTGTACTCTACACTGTTGATGGTAGTGTACTCTACACTGTTGATGGTAGTGTACTCTACACTGTTGATGGTAGTGTACTCTACACTGTTGATGGTAGTGTACTCTACACTGTTGATGGTAGTGTACTCTATACTGTTGATGGTAGTGTACTCTCCACTGTTGATGGTAGTGTACTCTCCACTGTTGATGGTAGTGTACTCTACACTGTTGATGGTAGTGTACTCTACACTGTTGATGGTAGTGGTACTCTACACTGTTGATGGTAGTGGTACTCTACACTGTTGATGGTAGTGGTACTCTACACTGTTGATGGTAGTGGTACTCTACACTGTTGATGGTAGTGGTACTCTACACTGTTGATGGTAGTGGTACTCTACACTGTTGATGGTAGTGGTACTCTACACTGTTGATGGTAGTGTACTCTACACTGTTGATGGTAGTGTACTCTACACTGTTGATGGTAGTGGTACTCTACACTGTTGATGGTAGTGGTACTCTACACTGTTGATGGTAGTGTACTCTGCACTGTTGATGGTAGTGTACTCTACACTGTTGATGGTAGTGTACTCTACACTGAATAGAAATATTAACTATCCATTCAGTTCACCAGGGTCATGTTTTGTTGTTGCCCTGTGATGTATCCAGTAGTGATGTATTGTATCCTGTAGTGATGTATTGTATCCAGTAGTGATGTATTGTATCCTGTAGTGATGTATTGTATCCAGTAGTGATGTATTGTATCCAGTAGTGATGTATTGTATCCTGTAGTGATGTATTGTATCCAGTAGTGATGTATTGTATCCAGTAGTGATGTATTGTATCCTGTAGTGATGTATTGCATCCTGTAGTGATGTATTGTATCCTGTAGTGATGTATCCTGTAGTGATGTATTGTATCCTGTAGTGATGTATTGTATCCTGTAGTGATGTATTGTATCCTGTAGTGATGTATTGTATCCTGTAGTGATGTATTGTATCCTGTAGTGATGTATTGTATCCTGTAGTGATGTATTGTATCCTGTAGTGATGTATTGTATCCTGTAGTGATGTATTGTATCCAGTAGTGATGTATTGTATCCAGTAGTGATGTATTGTATCCTGTAGTGATGTATTGTATCCAGTAGTGATGTATTGTATCCAGTAGTGATGTATTGTATCCTGTAGTGATGTATTGTATCCAGTAGTGATGTATTGTATCCAGTAGTGATGTATTGTATCCTGTAGTGATGTATTGCATCCTGTAGTGATGTATTGTATCCTGTAGTGATGTATCCTGTAGTGATGTATCCTGTAGTGATGTATTGTATCCTGTAGTGATGTATTGTATCCTGTAGTGATGTATTGTATCCTGTAGTGATGTATTGTATCCTGTAGTGATGTATTGTATCCTGTAGTGATGTATTGTATCCTGTAGTGATGTATTGTATCCAGTAGTGATGTATTGTATCCAGTAGTGATGTATTGTATCCTGTAGTGATGTATTGTATCCTGTAGAGATGTATTGTATCCTGTAGTGATGTATTGTATCCTGTAGTGATGTATTGTATCCTGTAGTGATGTATTGTATCCTGTAGTGATGTATTGTATCCTGTAGTGATGTATTGTATCCTGTAGTGATGTATTGTATCCAGTAGTGATGTATTGTATCCTGTAGTGATGTATTGTATCCTGTAGAGATGTATTGTATCCTGTAGTGATGTATTGTATCCAGTAGTGATGTATTGTATCCTGTAGTGATGTATTGTATCCTGTAGTGATGTATTGTATCCTGTAGTGATGTATTGTATCCAGTAGTGATGTATTGTATCCTGTGGTGATGTATTGTATCCAGTAGTGATGTATTGTATCCTGTAGTGATGTATTGTATCCTGTAGTGATGTATCCAGTAGTGATGTATTGTATCCAGTAGTGATGTATTGTATCCAGTAGTGATGTATTGTATCCAGTAGTGATGTATTGTATCCTGTAGTGATGTATTGTATCCTGTAGTGATGTATTGTATCCTGTAGTGATGTATTGTATCCAGTAGTGATGTATTGTATCCAGTAGTGATGTATTGTATCCTGTAGTGATGTATTGTATCCTGTAGAGATGTATTGTATCCTGTAGTGATGTATTGTATCCTGTAGTGATGTATTGTATCCTGTAGTGATGTATTGTATCCTGTAGTGATGTATTGTATCCTGTAGTGATGTATTGTATCCTGTAGTGATGTATTGTATCCAGTAGTGATGTATTGTATCCTGTAGTGATGTATTGTATCCTGTAGAGATGTATTGTATCCTGTAGTGATGTATTGTATCCAGTAGTGATGTATTGTATCCTGTAGTGATGTATTGTATCCTGTAGTGATGTATTGTATCCTGTAGTGATGTATTGTATCCAGTAGTGATGTATTGTATCCTGTGGTGATGTATTGTATCCAGTAGTGATGTATTGTATCCTGTAGTGATGTATTGTATCCTGTAGTGATGTATTGTATCCTGTAGTGATGTATTGTATCCTGTAGTGATGTATTGTATCCTGTAGTGATGTATTGTATCCTGTAGTGATGTATTGTATCCTGTAGTGATGTATTGTATCCTGTAGTGATGTATTGTATCCTGTAGTGATGTATTGTATCCTGTAGTGATGTATTGTATCCTGTAGTGATGTATTGTATCCTGTAGAGATGTATTGTATCCTGTAGTGATGTATTGTATCCAGTAGCTCAGTCAGCCAGTATAACTTAGTCGGTGTAACTCAGTCAGCCAGTATACTTAGTTGGTGTTACTCAGTCAGCCAGTATACTTAGTCGGTGTTACTCAGTCGATGTAACTCAGTCAGCCAGTATAACTTAGTCGGTGTTACTCAGTCGGTGTTACTCAGTCAGTGTAGCTCAGTCAGCCAGTATAACTTAGTCGGTGTAACTCAGTCAGCCAGTATACTTAGTTGGTGTTACTCAGTCAGCCAGTATACTTAGTCGGTGTTACTCAGTCGGTGTAACTCAGTCAGCCAGTATAACTTAGTCGGTGTTACTCAGTCGGTGTTACTCAGTCGGTGTAACTCAGTCGGTATAACTCAGTCGGTGTAACTCAGTCGGTGTAACTCAGTCGGTGTAACTCAGTCGGTATAACTCAGTCGGTGTAACAGCCAGTATAACTCAGTCGGTGTTACTCAGTCGGTGTAACTCAGCCGGTATAACTCAGCCGGTATAACTCAGCCGGTATAACTCAGTCGGTATAACTCAGCCGGTATAACTCAGCCGGTATAACTCAGCCGGTATAACTCAGCCGGTATAACTCAGTCGGTGTTACTCAGCCGGTATAACTCAGCCGGTATAACTCAGTCGGTGTTACTCAGTCGGTGTAACTCAGCCGGTATAACTCAGCCGGTATAACTCAGCCGGTATAACTCAGCCGGTATAACTCAGCCGGTATAACTCAGTCGGTATAACCTGCACTCCACTCTGCATCATTATACCCCCTTCTTTACCCCTTTCTATCTTTACATCTGTTATCTGATATGGTCATGTATTTGCGGCGTAAACAAACAGTGATGAGAAGTGCATTTTTCAGTTGGAACCAGTCGGGATCCCTTTGATCACAGAGGCCTTTTTATTCTGCCAAACAGCGAGAGGAGACAGACTGAGTGACACAGCTACAGGAGAGGAGAGGAGAGGAGAGGAGAGGAGACTGACACAGGACAGGAGAGGAGAGGAGAGGAGAGGAGAGGAGAGGAGAGGAGAGGAGAGGAGACTGAGTGACAAAGCTACTGTAGAGGAGAGAGAGAGAGAGAGGAGATGCAGTTTAAAGATGGAAACATGAGATCATCCAGAGCGTTTTGTTGTGTTTCCGTTTTGTTTGGTGGGTCTTTGTTAGTGTGTGAATGAGCTGTGTTGAAGTGTTTCAGTTGGAGTGGATGAGGCCTGCAGCGCTGCACTGTGGCTATGCCCCATGCTGGCAGTTGCATGACAGCATTGTGAGAGCCGGTGTCCATGGGGGGATGTTGGTGGTGTGGTGTGTGTGTGTGCATGTGCCTCTGTGTGTGTGTGTGTGCATGCTGAACCCATACATGGTGAGGTCATTTCTCGCTGGGCCTGAAGCGGGCTGTGGGGGTAAGGTGGGGGAAGCAGGCGGAGCAGAGTGGTGAGACTGGTGCACTGCAGCAGGGGTGTGGGGAAATACTGGACACACCGTTCAGACCATACATACAGCAGGGAGGGAGTGGGGGGGGGGGGGGGTCCTGGTGGAACGCAGCAATCGGCAACATCTTAGCTACTAAATCTCTGTCTCTCTCTCTTTCTCTCTGTCTCTCTCTCTATGTCTCTCTCTGTCTCTCTCTCTCTATGTCTCTCTCTATGTCTCTGTGTCTCTCCCCCCGTATTGAATAAATAAACTCAATACAGGCTTGATGGAAACAGCAAATTTGTTTAAAAAATGTCCTTATGTCTACAAAGAAAACACACGGATGGATCATTTTGTTGCCGGTGAGAAATAGATTATGCGACAATTGTGATGGAAACGCTTTTAATGCGCAAATATTGATACAGTAACCATCATGTCGAGGTAAACGTGGAGTCACGCGATGACATGTTGTGGAAAAGGAAAAACATGAATGAGTTTATTAGGCAGATGAAATGGGGGAGTTGTGATGAACTTTACACGCGGGTTCAGTAGGACGCTGGCTTCAGTAGGTTTCCTCCGAAGACTCCCATCAATGTGACTGGATAGACAATAGTGCTGCCGGCAAACCAAACTGTCGGCACAACAGGAACGACGACAACAACAACAGCCCCCTCAGTGTCTATGATTCATACAGGATGGAATGTGTCCATTGGCCCACGTGGTGTCACTCTGTCCTCTCACTCCTATGTTCCTCAAATAGAGCTTTAAAAAAAAACGTTTTCTTTTCTAATCTACAGTTGGCCCCTGCTGTAGTCTCCCACCCTCCCCTTCTCTTTGCTGTGAAATGTTAAACTGTCAGCATTGAAAGTCTGTCAATGAAAGACCAGCTGTTCTTCCTGCCGTCCTGCCTGCCCCTCTCCCTCCTCCACCTCCTTTCGCCTCCCTACCCCCTGCCTTGCCACCCAAACTTCCGTTACCCACTCTACACTGCCAGTATATGACAACCACCCTCCTGCACCCTACGCCCCCCCCCCCCCCCCGTTCCCCACCCTACACCACCCCCCCCGTTCCCCACCCTACACCACCCGGGTCCCTCCTAACTCCTCCACACAGAGAGAGCACCCGGGTCCCTCCTAACCCCTCCACACAGAGAGAGCACCCGGGCCCCTCCTAACCCCTCCACACAGAGAGAGCACCCGGGTCCCTCCTAACCCCTCCACACAGAGAGAGCACCCAGGTCCCTCCTAACCCCTCCACACAGAGAGAGCACCCGGGCCCCTCCTAACCCCTCCACACAGAGAGAGCACCCGGGTCCCTCCTAACCCCTCCACACAGAGAGAGCACCCGGGTCCCTCCTAACCCCTCCACACAGAGAGAGCACCCGGGTCCCTCCTAACCCCTCCACACAGAGAGAGCACCCGGGTCCCTCCTAACCCCTCCACACAGAGAGAGCACCCGGGCCCCTCCTAACCCCTCCACACAGAGAGAGCACCCGGGCCCCTCCTAACCCCTCCACACAGAGAGAGCACCCGGGCCCCTCCTAACTCCTCCACACAGAGAGAGCACCCGGGTCCCTCCTAACCCCTCCACACAGAGAGAGCACCCGGGCCCCTCCTAACTCCTCCACACAGAGAGAGCACCCGGGTCCCTCCTAACCCCTCCACACAGAGAGAGCACCCGGGCATGACATGCCATTACCAGAAGGGCGTCAGGTTTCCCGGGCGCAGCACCAAGATATGTCCCCACTGTTACTGTTACAAAGAGAGAGGGAGGTCACGTCCCAAATGTAACCCTGTTCCCTTCATAGTGCGCTAAATTGGACCCAGGCCCAGAGGTGCGATTTGGGACACAGCCCAGGACAAGGGGGAAGGGCAGTTTTGTATGGATGAATGGAGCGGTGTTGCCGTTAGCATCTAGCATTTATGCTGCTCGCCACATCCTCTCTCGGTCTATAGTGGGAATATGGTGAGATTTGGGACACAGCCTAGAACGGACTGGGGGCCCTGCATAGCCCGGCATGTGCTGCCCGCTCGACTCGGTGGCAAAGACATGATTCTGTAAATGTTAACCATTTACGTGACGGAAATAGAGAGGCCTTTAATTGTTGAAGCCTCCCAGACCAACCTCAGAGGACTCCTTGAAGTAATAAACACAGCATTGCCAACTGGAAGAGAGTCCTCAGACTGGTTCCAGGCAGTATCCTCCCGTTACTACATTATAGACCGTGGTATCCTCTCCAACACGGCTCCGTGGTATCCTATCCAACGCGGCTCCGTGGTGTCCTCTCCAACGCGGCTCCGTGGTGTCCTCTCCAACGCGGCTCCGTGGTGTCCTCTCCAACGCGGCTCCGTGGTGTCCTCTCCAACACGGCTCCGTGGTATCCTCTCCAACGCGGCTCCGTGGTATCCTCTCCAACGCGGCTCCGTGGTGTCCTCTCCAACACGGCTCCGTGGTATCCTCTCCAACACGGCTCCGTGGTGTCCTCTCCAACACGGCTCCGTGGTGTCCTCTCCAACACGGCTCCGTGGTATCCTATCCAACACGGCTCCGTGGTATCCTCTCCAACACGGCTCCGTGGTATCCTCTCCAACACGGCTCCGTGGTATCCTCTCCAACGCGGCTCCGTGGTATCCTCTCCAACGCGGCTCCGTGGTGTCCTCTCCAACGCGGCTCCGTGGTATCCTCTCCAACGCGGCTCCGTGGTATCCTCTCCAACGCGGCTCCGTGGTATCCTCTCCAACGCGGCTCCGTGGTGTCCTCTCCAACGCGGCTCCGTGGTGTCCTATACAACGCGGCTCCGTGGTATCCTCTCCAACGCGGCTCCGTGGTATCCTCTCCAACGCGGCTCCGTGGTATCCTCTCCAACGCGGCTCCGTGGTGTCCTCTCCAACGCGGCTCCGTGGTATCCTCTCCAACGCGGCTCCGTGGTGTCCTCTCCAACGCGGCTCCGTGGTGTCCTCTCCAACGCGGCTCCGTGGTATCCTCTCCAACGCGGCTCCGTGGTATCCTCTCCAACGCGGCTCCGTGGTATCCTCTCCAACGCGGCTCCGTGGTATCCTCTCCAACGCGGCTCCGTGGTATCCTCTCCAACGCGGCTCCGTGGTATCCTCTCCAACGCGGCTCCGTGGTATCCTATCCAACGCGGCTCCGTGGTGTCCTCTCCAACGCGGCTCCGTGGTATCCTCTCCAACGCGGCTCCGTGGTATCCTCTCCAACGCGGCTCCGTGGTATCCTCTCCAACGCGGCTCCGTGGTGTCCTCTCCAACGCGGCTCCGTGGTGTCCTCTCCAACGCGGCTCCGTGGTGTCCTCTCCAACGCGGCTCCGTGGTGTCCTCTCCAACGCGGCTCCGTGGTGTCCTCTCCAACGCGGCTCCGTGGTATCCTCTCCAACGCGGCTCCGTGGTATCCTCTCCAACGCGGCTCCGTGGTATCCTCTCCAACGCGGCTCCGTGGTATCCTCTCCAACGCGGCTCCGTGGTGTCCTCTCCAACGCGGCTCCGTGGTGTCCTCTCCAACGCGGCTCCGTGGTGTCCTCTCCAACGCGGCTCCGTGGTATCCTCTCCAACGCGGCTCCGTGGTATCCTCTCCAACGCGGCTCCGTGGTATCCTCTCCAACGCGGCTCCGTGGTGTCCTATACAACGCGGCTCCGTGGTATCCTCTCCAACACGGCTCCGTGGTATCCTCTCCAACACGGCTCCGTGGTATCCTCTCCAACACGGCTCCGTGGTATCCTCTCCAACACGGCTCCGTGGTATCCTCTCCAACACGGCTCCGTGTTATCCTATACAACACGGCTCCGTGTTATCCTATACAACACGGCTCCGTGTTATCCTATACAACACGGCTCCGTGTTATCCTATACAACACGGCTCCGTGGTAACCTATACAACACAGTTTGTTCTGGGGAGTGAAAAAGATATGACAATAATAATCACTGACTACATGTTACAACACACAATTACAGTTATAAAACAGACAAACCCTTTAACTGATTGAATTATATTAAAGTATTCCTCTTCACTTCAGGTACTTCATGTTGTTTTATTTCCACGTTTTCCTTAAACTGTGATAGTGAAACCCCCGTTAAGCTGTGATAGTGAAACCACCATTAACCATTAAACTGTGATAGTGAAACCCCCATTAAACTGTGATAGTGAAACCACCATTAACCATTAAACTGTGATAGTGAAACCCCCATTAAACTGTGATAGTGAAACCACCATTAACCATTAAACTGTGATAGTGAAATCCCCATTAAACTGTGATAGCGAAACCCCCATTAAACTGTGATAGCGAAACCCCCATTAAACTGTGATAGCGAAACCCCCATTAAATTGTGATAGTGAAACCCCCATTAAGTTTACCTTGAGGTAATATTGGAGGTAGTGTTTTGTTTTTTCACAAGTCATGTAATTGCATTAGTTAATCAGTCATTGCACGGTTAGCTGGCTTGCTCGCTTTGTCTGTCGCGGTGGTGGCTAATATTTTGTTATTGCTTGTGGTGGCAGGCAGGGTGGCAGGCAGGATGGCAGGCAGGATGGCAGGCAGGGTGGCAGGCGGCAGGCAGAGCGGCAGGCAGGGTGGCAGGCGGCAGGCAGAGCGGCAGGCAGAGCGGCAGGCAGAGCGGCAGGGTGGCAGGCGGCAGGCAGAGCGGCAGGCAGGGTGGCAGGCAGGATGGCAGGCAGGGTGGCAGGCGGCAGGCAGAGCGGCAGGCAGGGTGGCAGGCGGCAGGCAGAGCGGCAGGCAGGGTGGCAGGCAGGATGGCAGGCAGGGTGGCAGGCGGCAGGCAGAGCGGCAGGCAGGGTGGCAGGCGGCAGGCAGGGTGGCAGGCAGGGTGGCAGGCAGGATGGCAGGCAGGGTGGCAGGCGGCAGGCAGAGCGGCAGGCAGAGCGGCAGGCAGGGTGGCAGGCAGCAGGCAGAGCGGCAGGCAGGGTGGCAGGCAGGATGGCAGGCAGGGTGGCAGGCGGCAGGCAGAGCGGCAGGCAGGGTGGCAGGCGGCAGGCAGAGCGGCAGGCAGAGCGGCAGGCAGGGCGGCAGGCAGGGCGGCAGGCAGGGCGGCAGGCAGGGCGGCAGGCAGAGCGGCGGGAAACCTTTGATCGCCGTTAGAGATGATGTTTTATTTCCGTGTCGCGTAGGAGGGAGGCTGTGCTCTTCTCTGCTCTTCTCTGCTCTGCTTGGCCTGAGGCCACAGCTCTCTCTGATTTTATCTGATATTATCTGATCACACGGTCCCATTTCCATAATGAACTCACTCACAGCAGAGCAGAGCTGTGACGACGAGGACACACTTGTAGAGTAGAGGAGGACACACTTACAGATCCCTCTGTCCCTCGATTCCTCTCTCCCTCTGTCCCTAGATCCCTCTCTCCCTTGATCCCTCTCTCCCTAGATCCCTCTCTCCCGTAGATCCCTCTCTCGTTCGATCCCTCTCTCCCTAGATCCCTCTCTCCCTAGATCCCTCTCTCCCCTAGATCCCTCTCTCCCTAGATCCCTCTCTCCCCTAGATCCCTCTCTCCCTAGATCCCTCTCTCCCCTAGATCCCTCTCTCCCTAGATCCCTCTCCCCCTCTCTCTGTGTGAGGGAGTCAAGAGGGAGGGCTTTAATGAGAGAAGGCCATTGTTTCTGGGGGCTGCCGCCTGCTTGCAGCTGTGGGTGAAGCTATCCGGCATATTTGGCCCGGTGCCAGCCATCGGCCCCTCTCCACTTCTTTTAAAAGAGGAGGAGGAGGAGGAGGAGGAGGAGAAGATGGAGGAGGAGGAGGAGGAGGAGTCAGGGCAGGCTGACCGGGTAACGTAAAGCTGTGGTCTAGATATTCTGCTTGATATGTGGGCTGATGGACAGTGGACAGCTGGTCTCCTCCGGCTCCTCCCCCCCCCAACACCCTAGTTTGGTTTACAAAGGAACCTGAGCACTGCGAGATAAAACATCTAGGCGAAGGAGGGAGACAGGTCTGCGTTGGTTTCTGATCATGCATCTTTGAAAAGACTGATCCGACCACTAGCAGTTAGTACAGTACCATTGTGATTTGTGATCATTAGTTTGGGCCTTGTTGATATCTGTGGACAATATTTCAGTTTCTTTACCATCATGCTCTGTTCTGATTGCCTTTTCAGAATATAGGCTAGATTATGTGCCACATATATCTGCATGGCTCACGTCTTCCTCTTAACGATAGTTGGCTGGTTCTTGGCGAGAGGAGAAGTGTTTCTGGAACCAAGTGTGTCAGTAATAATGTTTCTATGGACCAAACTGTGCCCCCCCCCCCCCCCCATCCCATATCACTGCCTATCAGATACAGTTGACAGTCATAACACGGGGCCCTTATCCCCATAGCCCATCTCCTGGTCAGGCCCCTAGGGAGCAGAACTGTCTCTACACAGAGTGGTTGGGGGGGGGGGGGGGGGTGAACCAGTTCATTGTAGGTTCCTGGGAGTTTCACCTGACAAAGACTTCTGGAAGAGTTGTTGTGTAATTACCACTGTAATCAGACGGAATGTCTGACTGACTGACAGACAGGCTACACACACTGACAGACAGACAGACAGACAGATCCACCCCCATCCCATATGGTCGTACAGGAATCCCCCTGACGTAAACAGAAAGACCAGACCAGACAGTCCCCATATGGTCGTACAGGAATCCCCCCGACCTGAACAGAAAGACCAGACCAGACCAGACAGTCCCCATATGGTCGTACAGGAATCCCCCCGACTTAAACAGAAAGACCAGACCAGACCAGACAGTCCCCATATGGTCGTACAGGAATCCCCCCGACTTAAACAGAAAGACCAGACCAGACCAGACCAGACAGTCCCCATATGGTCGTACAGGAATCCCCCCGACCTAAACAGAAAGACCAGACCAGACAGTCCCCATATGGTCGTACAGGAATCCCCCCGACCTGAACAGAAAGACCAGACCAGACCAGACAGTCCCCATATGGTCGTACAGGAATCCCCCCGACCTAAACAGAAAGACCAGACCAGACCAGACAGTCCCCATATGGTCGTACAGGAATCCCCCCGACCTGAACAGAAAGACCAGACCAGACCAGACAGTCCCCATATGGTCGTACAGGAATCCCCCCGACCTGAACAGAAAGACCAGACCAGACAGTCCCCATATGGTCGTACAGGAATCCCCCCGACCTAAACAGAAAATGGACAGTGTTCATCTACTACGTTATTATTTTGTCTCCAAAGTAGGACATTTCTACATTAATTTCCCCGTTGAAATGGTTGTATTTCATGTATGGTTGTATTCGTGTACTGTGTAAGTCCTATGCTTTTGGCCTAGTGTCTGTAGTCTCAAGTACAGTATTTCTACGGCATTGTGTTACTGTACCTCTGTTGTTTTCCAGGCCTTTGTGTAGCTTGTGTTGTGTGACATGTCCATGTGACGGGGAGTTCAGGACAGGGGGCTGGTTTATATAAAGGAGGAGGAGGCTGAATGAAGACATCTGGTCTATTGAGAGGAGGTGATGCTTATAGACAGAGGTCCCTGACCCTGCTGACTGCTGAACCAACCAACGCACTGATGGCTGACTGACTCTCTCTGTCTCTCTGTCTCTCTCTCTCTCTCTCTCTCTCTCTGTCTCTCTGTCTCTCTGTCTCTCTGTCTCTCTGTCTCTGTCTCTCTCTCCAGACCCCCAGCGTTCTGCCACTGTCAGTGTGGTTCTGTGTGTGTTATCTTAGTCCTCCATCTCTCTGCTCTTGCCGTGTTTCTGCACGTACAGCCCTTAGTCTCTTATCAGTCATCCACATCTCTTATCAGTCAAAAAGATGGGAGAGAGGTGAGGGAGAGGGAGGAGAGAAGTAAAAGATGTGAGAGAGAGGTGAAAGATGTGAATGGGAGAGGGAGAGAGAGAGGTGAAAGATGTGAATGGGAGGGAGAGAGAGAGGTGAAAGATGTGAATGGGAGGGAGAGAGAGGTGAAAGATGTGAATGGGAGAGATGAAAGATGTGAATGGGAGGGAGAGAGAGAGGTGAAAGATGTGAATGGGAGGGAGAGAGAGAGGTGAAAGATGTGAATGGGAGGGAGAGAGAGAGGTGAAAGATGTGAATGGGAGGGAGAGAGAGATGTGAATGGGAGGGAGAGAGAGATGTGAATGGGAGGGAGAGAGAGAGATGAAAGACGTGAATGGGAGAGAGAGGTGAGAGGTGAAATATGTGAATGGGAGGAGGAGAGAGGTGAAAGATGTGAATGGGAGGAGGAGAGAGGTGAAAGATGTGAATGGGAGGAGGAGAGAGAGAGAGGTGAAAGATGTGAATGGGAGGAGGAGAGAGAGAGAGGTGAAAGATGTGAATGGGAGGGAGAGGGAGAGATGTGAAAGATGTGAATGGGAGGAGGAGAGAGGAGTGAGGTGAAATATGTGAATGGGAGGAGGAGAGAGGTGAAAGCGAGGGAGAGAGGAGAGAAAAGCGTTGGTCAGTCTGTGGCTTCTTTCCATGTCAGTAATGTGTTCTGTGTGACAGTAATGTGTTCTGTGTGACAGTAATGTGTTCTGTGTGACAGTAATGTGTTCTGTGTAACAGTAATGTGTTCTGTGTGACAGTAATGTGTTCTGTGTGACAGTAATGTGTTCTGTGTGACAGTAATGTGTTCTGTGTGACAGTAATGTGTTCTGTGTAACAGTAATGTGTTCTGTGTGACAGTAATGTGTTCTGTGTGACAGTAATGTGTTCTGTGTGACAGTAATGTGTTCTGTGTAACAGTAATGTGTTCTGTGTGACAGTAATGTGTTCTGTGTGACAGTAATGTGTTCTGTGTAACAGTAATGTGTTCTGTGTGACAGTAATGTGTTCTGTGTGACAGTAATGTGTTCTGTGTAACAGTAATGTGTTCTGTGTGACAGTAATGTGTTCTGTGTGACAGTAATGTGTTCTGTGTGACAGTAATGTGTTCTGTGTAACAGTAATGTGTTCTGTGTGACAGTAATGTGTTCTGTGTGACAGTAATGTGTTCTGTGTGACAGTAATGTGTTCTGTGTGACAGTAATGTGTTCTGTGTGACAGTAATGTGTTCTGTGTGACAGTAATGTGTTCTGTGTAACAGTAATGTGTTCTGTGTGACAGTAATGTGTTCTGTGTGACAGTAATGTGTTCTGTGTGACAGTAATGTGTTCTGTGTGCTCCAATAACGAATTCATCTTTACTCCGACTTTGTCCCTTCCAGAAATGCCTGGAATTGCATAGACCCTTTGACATGTGATTTATGCTTTCAAAATTTAAAGTGTAATACTATTTTGGGCAGTTGCCAAAAGTTATATTTTCTAACTCCTGATTTGCCTAGTTAAATAAAGGTTAAATAAAAAACATGTTGGGTTTTTTTTGTCGTCAAATCTGCCTTGTGTAGAACGTTCTGCATTTGTCCATCCATACACCATCACATTACTAACCCATCTTCTCTGCTGTAACCTATATGTACAGGAGCATACACACAGAGGCATGTGGTGGCCAACTAAACACTAACCCAGGGGTTTATGTGTGTTGGGACAGAGATCTCTGGTGCCCCGTCTCTGTGGAACAGTCCGATTTCTGTATTCATACATGAACAATCACTGACACAGACCCTACAGAGGTTACTAGGTAACACTGACAGACCCTACAGAGGTTACTAGGTCACACTGACAGACCCTACAGAGGTTACTAGGCCACACTGACACAGACCCTACAGAGGTTACTAGGTCACACTGACAGACCCTACAGAGGTTACTAGGTCACACTGACAGACCCTACAGAGGTTACTAGGCCACACTGACAGACCCTACAGAGGTTACTAGGTAACACTGACAGACCCTACAGAGGTTACTAGGCCACACTGACAGACCCTACAGAGGTTACTAGGCCACACTGACAGACCCTACAGAGGTTACTAGGTCACACTGACAGACCCTACAGAGGTTACTAGGCCACACTGACAGACCCTACAGAGGTTACTAGGCCACACTGACAGACCCTACAGAGGTTACTAGGTCACACTGACAGACCCTACAGAGGTTACTAGGTCACACTGACAGACCCTACAGAGGTTACTAGGCCACACTGACAGACCCTACAGAGGTTACTAGGTAACACTGACAGACCCTACAGAGGTTACTAGGTCACACTGACAGACCCTACAGAGGTTACTAGGCCACACTGACAGACCCTACAGAGGTTACTAGGCCACACTGACAGACCCTACAGAGGTTACTAGGTCACACTGACAGACCCTACAGAGGTTACTAGGTCACACTGACAGACCCTACAGAGGTTACTAGGTCACACAGGCAGAGGTCCAGTTGTGAGCTACCAGATAGGGCTGTTTAGAAAAGGCATTATTGTTTACCTTTGTGATTAAAAGCGTTGTTTGTTATTTTCCCCGGACGTTTATGGACCTCCCTAGGCCAGATAGCAAACATGGCCGCCATTAAAAGCCCATCAATCACCTTGGCATGTCTTTCATATAACCAGCTGGGTTTACCACTTCCGAACACAAAGATTAGACATTCACTAAAGATAGTCTCGACTTTCTCTCTCAAGTCTAGTGTGCAGCCACATGTTATTATAGACATCAGTGTGTGTGTGTGTGTGTGTGTGTGTGTGTGTGTGTGTGTGTGTGTGTGTGTGTGTGTGTGTGTGTGTGTGTGTGTGTGTGTGTGTGTGTGTGTGTGTTGGAGGGATGTCATTTGGTTTGTTGATTGACTAGGGCAGGGATGAGTGACTTGGAGTGGCTTGTGGGTGGCTTGTGGGTCTGCGTACCCACACATGCAGTCAGCCTTTTGGGGGCCCTAAGCAAGCTAAACATTTTAGCATTCATTTCCTGCAATTCTACACATTTTGCTACAAGTTTAGATAACAGGCTGCTAGACTAATTTACCAATCTAAAAACTGGTAGCTGACATGGATAAATGACTGACTGTCAGTGACTGACATAACAGGCATGCATGTTTCCCCTTCACACCTGTACCTCTCTCCTCACTCTCTCCTCTCTCCTCTCTCCCTTTTCCCGTCTCCCGTCTCCTTTCTCTCCTCTGCTTTCTCCCTTCTCCCGTCTCCTCTCTCCTCTCTCATAGCTTCTCTCAGATAGACAAGTGTTATTTTGTGTAGATATGTACCAAAGTAGTAACTCTCTCACCTGTGCCTTGCAGCAGCTCTCTCTCTCTCTCTCTCTCTCTCTCTCTCTCTCTCTCTCTCTCTCTCTCTCTCTCTCTCTCTCTCTCTCTCTCTCTTTCTCTCTCTCTTAGTCTCACCTGTGCCTTGCAGCAGCTCTCTCTCTCTCTCTCTCTCTCTCTCTCTCTCTCTCTCTCTCTCTCTCTCTCTCTCTCTCTCTCTCTCTCTCTTTCTCTTTCTCTCTCTTTCTCTCTCTCTTAGTCTCACCTGTGCCTTGCAGCAGCTCTCTCTCTCTCTCTCTTTCTCTCTTTCTCTCTTTCTCTCTCTCTCTTTCTCTCTCTCTCTCTCTCTCTCTCTCTCTCTCTCTCTCTCTCTCTCTCTCTCTCTCTCTCTTTCTCTCTCTCTCTCTCTCTCTCTCTCTCTCTCTCTCTCTCTCTCTCTCTCTCTCTCTCTCTCTCTCTTAGTCTCACCTGTGCCTTGGGCCACATCCATTGCGTGCAACAACACTCAGCCTCTAATTAACCTTCTGAAGAAAGCACCAGGCTTTTAAGAGGAGGAATACACATGCAGATATAGCATGCAGGCCTCCCTCCCTCCCGTCTCCTCTTCCTGCCCCCGTAATGGAATGAAACGCAGGTGTTTTCAAACAGTCCTGTTTGTGTGTACATGTTGTTTTTATATGTTGTCGTCCTGTCTGTCAGAGTTATTCTCATTCAAAGGGAACTGTGTACTAGAAGTTGTCTTGGAAGAGTGTGTGTGTGTGTGTGTGTGTGTCTGTGTGTGTGTACGATGTGGGTTCAGGATGACTCCTCCAGATTGTGTGTAACAGTGCAGCTGGAATTGCCATCTCCTTTGATATTGGGCTGCATGTCATGTGGAAACACCCTGAGCCGGTTCCACTTCCTTCTCCAACCAATAGGGGCTTGGCATGCCAGTTGGTTTTATAATCCCTTGGAGATTGGTAGTTTATTCCGCAGAATTCGCCCTTAACTATGTCAAATATTTCCCTCCTTTTTTTTCCCTCCCAGATGGATTTTTTTTTGTGTGGAGATAATGTCTAGATTCTCACTTTGTGTTTGTGTCGAAAGCCAGATGCACTGGCTGGTTGGCTGAGTGAGCAGAGTTCTGGTTGGTTGGCTGAGTGAGCAGAGTTCTGGCTGGTTGGCTGAGTGAGCAGAGTTCTGGTTGGTTGGCTGAGTGAGCAGAGTTCTGGTTGGTTGGCTGAGTGAGCAGAGTTCTGGTTGGTTGGCTGAGTGAGCAGAGTTCTGGTTGGTTGGCTGAGTGAGCAGAGTTCTGGCTGGTTGGCTGAGTGAGCAGAGTTCTGGTTGGTTGGCTGAGTGAGCAGAGTTCTGGTTGGTTGGCTGAGTGAGCAGAGTTCTGGTTGGTTGGCTGAGTGAGCAGAGTTCTGGTTGGTTGGCTGAGTGAGCAGAGTTCTGGCTGGTTGGCTGAGTGAGCAGAGTTCTGGTTGGTTGGCTGAGTGAGCAGAGTTCTGGTTGGTTGGCTGAGTGAGCAGAGTTCTGGTTGGTTGGCTGAGTGAGCAGAGTTCTGGTTGGTTGGTTGGAGGTTTGTTCCCAGACACTCTCTGTCACCCAAATACAGAGTTTTGATTTTGTTTTCACACACCTACTCTTTCTCTCTTTCTCTCTCTCTCTCTCTCTCTCTCTCTCTCTCTCTCTCTCTCTCTCTCTCTCTCACTCACTCACTCACTCACTCACTCACTCACTCACTCACTCACTCACTCACTCACTCACTCACTCACTCACTCACTCACTCACTCACTCACTCACTCACTCACTCACTCACTCACTCACTCACTCACTCACTCACTCACTCACTCACTCACTCACTCACTCACATTCAAACTTGTGCTTCATAGATCAATCCTAACAGTGAAATTGGGTTAGAGTTAGTTCAAATGAACCTATACCTACTAATATTTACCCTGCAGGACCGGAAGGCATGTCATCAATAGCTTTCAAGATGATAGAGATGAATGTGTTTATGAAGTTCTCCCCTCCCACACAGTCTATCTAGATATCTCTACCTTTACAACACCTTCTTTAGACCACAGGAAGGAGGAAGTGATTAGGACGTCCTTGCCAGTCTCCCCAGAGGGGCTGCATGTCGAGACACACCTCACCTCCTCTATGTCTTCTCTGGGGGCGACGGTCACGTGTCCTTGTTAGATCTGCCTCCCAAATGGAACACCGTGCCCACTAGGATTCACTACAGACCCTGGTTCGATTTCAGGCTGTGTCCACAACCGGATGTGATTGGGATGTCCCACAGGGGCGGCGCACAATTGTCCCAGCGTCATCCCGGGTTTGGCCCGGGTTAGGCCGTCATTGTAAATAAAAAGGTGTTCTGAACTGACTTGTTAAATGAAGGTGAAATAGAATATAAATAAAAGCTAGTAGGGTGCCATTTGGAAAGCAAACCTTGTGTGTGTGTGTGTTTGTGTGTTGTGTGTGTGTTCTAGGAAGTCTCGTGTACAGAACTACAGCCAGTCTAGTCAGCCAATACACACACACACACACAACGCCTACCTCTGAAATGAGAGGAAGCACCTACCGCAATTCTTATCATGTGGAACCTAGTTCTGATATAAACTTTCTGATCCCTTTGCCAGAGCGGACCGTAGATGTCCATTGTTATATAGTATCTGAGTTATGTATGGTTATTGTTACATAGTATCTGAGTTATGTATGGTTATTGTTACATAGTATCTGAGTTATGTATGGTTATTGTTACAGAGTATCTGAGTTATGTATGGTTATTGTTACAGAGTATCTGAGTTATGCATGGTTATTGTTACAGAGTATCTGAGTTATGCATGGTCATTGAATACTCATCCTTATTGTTCCAGTTGATGTGAGGTCTACTGCAGCTCTCTCCACCTGTACAGATGTTGTCTTATGGATCTTGGAGTTCCTCCTCCTCCTACCAGATAGTAAAGGATTATGGGCCTTGGAGTTCCTCCTCCTCATACCAGATAGTAAAGGATTATGGGCCTTGGAGTTCCTCCTCCTCATACCAGATAGTTAAGGATTATGGGCCTTGGAGTTCCTCCTCCTCATACCAGATAGTAAAGGATTATGGGCCTTGGAGTTCCTCCCCCTCATACCAGATAGTAAAGGATTATGGGCCTTGGAGTTCCTCCTCCTCATACCAGATAGTAAAGAAGTTTGGTCAATGGTCAAACAGGCTATTTCTCTCCTGTGTATTGTACATCAGAGCTCGGTGTTCATCGCTATTAGAGAAAGGAAGAGTTGCTATGACTTAGTACTGAGACCTATAGGAGTACTGAGTGAGTTGACTTAGTGCTGAGACCTGTAGGAGTACTGAGTGAGGTGACTTAGTGCTGAGACCTATAGGAGTACTGAGTGAGGTGACTTAGTGCTGAGACCTATAGGAGTACTGAGTGAGGTGACTTAGTGCTGAGACCTATAGGAGTACTGAGTGAGGTGACTTAGTGCTGAGACCTATAGGAGTACTGAGTGAGGTGACTTAGTGCTGAGACCTATACGAGTACTGAGTGAGGTGACTTAGTGCTGAGACCTATAGGAGTACTGAGTGAGGTGACTTAGTGCTGAGACCTATAGGAGTACTGAGTGAGTTGACTTAGTGCTGAGACCTATAGGAGTACTGAGTGAGGTGACTTAGTGCTGAGACCTATAGGAGTACTGAGTGAGTTGACTTAGTGCTGAGACCTATAGGAGTACTGAGTGAGTTGACTTAGTACTGAGACCTATAGGAGTACTGAGTGAGTTGATTTAGTACTGAGACCTCAGTCAGCTCACCTCAAGGAGGGAGCATCACGATGACTCAGTGCGAGTCACTGTGAGTCGCCCACTTCACAGGGAGGAACCCCAGACCATTTTAAGATGGCCGCCACATTAAAGGCAGCCCCAGGCTCAGTAGTGTTGAGTAATACTGTGACTGTGGGGTTGTTGCTCTGGGGATCCATTACCTACAATACTCACATCACAACGTACATACAGCTATGTCATAACCACATTTGCTAGTTAACGTCCCATTTACTGAGCCTCAAACCGTATCCATTTCTCCCATCTGGCCTCAAACTCGTTTTCCCTCATTCTTAACAAATAAGTCATCTTTTCCGTATTCTAGATTTCTTGTATAATGTCTAACCAATCATCTAGTTTCAGAGGATAGACCAATCACATGTCCTTATCTCATCCAGCACATCTCCTAGGTAGACAACAGAGGAAGTCCTGGGGACGCCGTCGCCCAGGATGTCTTTCAGAGTATTTTTACATTTAAATGTAACTTTTTATTTAACTAGGCAAGTCAGTTAAGAACATATCATTATTTACAATGACGGCATACCCCGGCCAAACCCGGATGACGCTGGGACAATTGTGCGCCGCCCTTTGGGACTCACAATCATGGGCGGTTGTGTGATACAGCCTGGATTCAAACCAGGGTGTCTGTAGTGATGCCTCTAGCACTGAGATGCAGTGCCTTAAACCCACTCTGACACCTCAATAGTAGATCACACGTTATCCAATAAACACATTCCCAGAATATTGGGTTTTCTTTACTTTCCATCAAGCTGTGGTACAATACTGAAGTGACCCTACATCCCCTATATGCTTTACAAAGAGCAAAACTCAATTTGAGTCCATGAGGGAGTTTGATTATTATACTGATTTTATATAGTAATCCCTTAATTGTAAGTATCTATACTAAAACAAAAAATATAAACCAAACATGCAAAATTTTCAAAGATTTTACTGAGTTACAGTTCATATGAGGAAATCAGTCAACATGACTGGGAATACAGATATGGGTGGCAGGGTAGTCTAGTGGTTAGAGCGTTGGTTCAGTAACCGAAAGGTTGCAAGATCGATTCCCCGTGCTGACGAGAAAAATCTGTCGTTTTGCCCCCGAACAAGGCCACTTGGCCGTCATTGAAAATAGAAATTTGTTATTAACTGACTTGCCAAGTTAAATAAAGAAAAAATTAATATCCATCTGTTGCATTTATATTTTGTCACAGATACCTTAAAAGAAAAGGGCCTCACAATGGGCCTCACAATGGGCCTCACAATGGACCTCACAATGGGCCTCACAATGGGCCTCACAATGGGTCTCACAATGGGCCTCACAATGGGTCTCACAATGGGCCTCACAATGGGCCTCACAATGGGCCTCAGGATCTCGTCATGGTATTTCTGTGTATTCAAACTGCCATCGATGAAATGTAATTGTGTTCATTGTCTGTAGCTTATGCCTGCCCCATACCATAACCCCACCGCCACCATGGGGCACTCTGTTTACAACGTTGACATCAGCAAACCCCTCGCCCACACAATGTCATACACGTGGTCTGCAGTTGGATGTACTGCCAAATTCTCTGCTGATTTGTGGCCCACCCACGTGACAACAGCAACAGCTTGAATGGACAGCAACTGCCAGGACTATAGCAGTTGAATTTCGGGTGGTTATTTCCTGTGGTTGATGGTGGACTTGGTCCCCAGGTGTGGGTGCACTAGATAAAGGCTATGTGTTGACTTGTCTACAAAGGCTCAGACAAAAAAAAAAAAATGGAACAGCGATTTCTGGTTCCACTTTATATCAACTCTCCCACCCTCCCCCTCGTTTCGCCAGAGAAGAATGCCACAAAGCAACACCCTAACCCCCCCCCCCGACTGAGACAGGAAGCGCTGTTAAGGACATGTTATTATATAGCTGACTCAATCTATGTCACCTCTTAGTAGTAGTAAAGATAGGGGTCCTCAATGGAGACCAAATGGATGGTTGAAAGTACAGGGCTGCTAGGCAGGGCTGGGATAACTAATGAAATTGCCCCCCCCCCTATAATAATTCACATCTCTATGTGGACCCTCCTCAAAAAGTCAACTACTTTGACCTTGGTCACAGCCGAGAGACGTTGGTCACCGCCGAGAGACGTTGGTCACCTCCGAGTGAGGTTGGTCACCGCCCAGAGACGTTGGTCACCGCCCAGAGACGTTGGTCACCGCCCAGAGATGTTGGTCACCGCCGAGAGACGTTGGTCACCGCCCAGAGACGTTGGTCACCGCCGAGAGACGTTGGTCACCGCCCAGAGACGTTGGTCACCGCCGAGAGACGTTGGTCACTGCCGAGAGACGTTGGTCACTGCCGAGAGACGTTGGTCACCGCCCAGAGACGTTGGTCACCGCCCAGAGACGTTGGTCACTGCCGAGAGACGTTGGTCACTGCCGAGAGACGTTGGTCACCGCCCAGAGACGTTGGTCACCGCCCAGAGACGTTGGTCACCGCCGAGAGACGTTGGTCACCGCCCAGAGACGTTGGTCACCGCCCAGAGACGTTGGTCACCGCCAAGAGACGTTGGTCACCGCCCAGAGACGTTGGTCACCGCCCAGAGACGTTGGTCACCGCCGAGAGACGTTGGTCACCGCCGAGAGACGTTGGTCACCGCCGAGAGACGTTGGTCACCGCCCAGAGACGTTGGTCACCGCCCAGAGACGTTGGTCACCGCCGAGAGACGTTGGTCACCGCCGAGAGACGTTGGTCACCGCCGAGAGACGTTGGTCACCGCCCAGAGACGTTGGTCACCGCCCAGAGACGTTGGTCACCGCCGAGAGACGTTGGTCACCGCCGAGAGACGTTGGTCACCGCCGAGAGACGTTGGTCACCGCCCAGAGATCATGTATAATTTGTGTAATGGACATCTACAGTATCTCTGACCAGTTGGACATTGTTGTTTTGTATCTGATCAGGACAATATTGCCTCAGGATCTGACAGACAGACAGACACAGGAACTTGACTCAGATGACAAGTGACAGTTAATAGACCTCTTTGTCTCAGCATTGTCAGATTATCTCTGTCTCTCTGTCTCTCTTTCTGTGTCTCTTTGTCTTTCTGTGTCTCTTTGTTTCTCTGTACCTCTATCTCTGTGTCTCTCTCTATCGCTGTGTCTCTCTCTGTCTCTGTCTCTCTCTCTCTGTCTCTCTCTATCTCTGTGTCTGTCTCTTTCTCTCTCTCTTTCTGTTTCTCTCTCTGTGTCTCTCTCTCTCTCTCGCTCTCTCTCTCTCTCTCTGTCTGTGTCCATCTCTCTGTGTGTCTCTCTCTCTTTCTCTCCAGTCCTCCCTCCCTATCTCCCATCAACTTGTCATTCAGGAGTCTCCTTTCATGTCATAAGAGGTCGCACCCTTTTGTCCCGGACACGGACACAGACACACACACACGTGCTCAGCTTTTACAGTCTCCAATATAGACACAAAAATGTTTTCAAATGGTCCAGGTCCCACTGCCTTGAGGAGCAGAGGAAACGAGGAAGTGTTAAAAGCTAATGTGGGGCTGCTGAGTGACAGGGACAGGTCTGAGACCAGATCAGGTTGCAGGAGTAGAGGAGCAGCTCTTTATTGTCAGGATCATCATGGCCTCTATATAATACGAGTGAGGTCTCAGACCCCTGGATCTGCCCTGAGGCTGAGTGATTGAGACTCCTCTCTATAATACTAGTGAGGTCTCAGACCTCTGGATCTGCCCTGAGGCTGAGTGATTGAGACTCCTCTATATAATAGTAGTGAGGTCTCAGACCTCTGGATCTGCCCTGAGGCTGAGTGATTGAGACTCCTCTATATAATACTAGTGAGGTCTCAGACCCCTGGTTCTGACCTGAGGCTGAGTGAAATGACAGTTACATTGCTTTGTATTCAAATAATGATGCATGAGCTCATTGGGTTGAAGAAATGAGGTGAGAAGTTGTATTTTATCTCTGTAAATCAACACGTCAGCTTTGGGGACAGATAGTGGCTCACTTTCTGCCAGCAATGTTGCATAATTTAATTTTTTTCTCTCAGGGGAGAGAAGAAACTGCAAACGAGTATACAAAAATCACTGTTTTATGTTCCAACGAACAACAAAAGAGGAAGAAGAAGGAGACGGATGTCATGGTTGCCCTTTAGTTTGAAGATGTAATCCGGAAACGGGTGTTTTATACAACAACCTTCTGTGTGTTCTCGATTTGCGATCAAACGCCCAGAATGTTCTCCATCTTCTCATACTCCGCTTCCACCGGGCGTTCCACTGATTTCAAAACTCGGTCAACTTCTTCCCGAGACAACAACACTGTTGATTGTCGTTTCAGAAGACTCTACAATGTCTGCTTCAATGAAAATGTTTTTACCTAAATCAGGGATTTCGTCATCATCTGATTCATTTTCAGAGTCAGAGAGAGTCAACATGGTACGATCGTCCTCCAGAAAGAGGAGCTCATTAGCCACACTTTTGCAGTTCTTTGTGATGTCTTTCAAAAAAAAAAGCCACGTTAGAAAGGAGTACCTACACATACTGAGCAGCTCATGTTATAGACAGAATCATGCTACATGGCAGACCAATCCGAACTCATCTCTCGGCATGTCCAGCCCATCCATTATCTCAGCCAATCATGGCTAGCAGGAAGTTTCCTCCCTTTTTCCTTGGCTAAACCAACTAGCCTCGCAATTTAACAATTGTAACAGGTTTTTTATTAAGGCACATAAAAGTTCACATGTTCCAGAAGGCATTTCTGCCTTAAAACATTTTGATAAAAAATACATGTTTACGTTCAAATGGCTCTGCTGTGTAGTAGTGACGTGCGACATACGCCTAGTTTCCTGAAAACTATGACAAATGTAATTTACGGAATGGCAATTTTTACTCTTTTGTGCCATTCCGGGTGATATTTTGGACGCAGTCGTCTGAGTTCCTTTACCCCTTGTCCTCTTAAATGGGCTTTTCCACTGGCGCACAGAGATGAGTCAAACAGACACAGTCAGTATGAAGGCTACTGCACTCTGGGTTTGCGTGTGTGTGTGTGTGTGTGTGTGTGTGTGTGTGTGTGTGTGTGTGTGTGTGTGTGTGTGTGTGTGTGTGTGTGTGTGTGTGTGTGTGTGTGTGTGTGTGTGTGTGTGTGTGTGTGTGTGTGTGTGTGTGTGTGTGTGTATTTACGCAGTGGTGGAAAAAGTTCCCAATTGTCATACTTGAGTAAAAGTAAAGATGACCAGGGAGGTTCTGTTGATACGTGTGTGAATTGGACCATTTTCCCATCCTGCTAAGCATTCAAAATGTAATGAGTACTTTGGGTTTTCAGGGAAAATTTATGGAGTAAAAACTACATACATTTTTTTTAGGGATGTATTGAAGTTAAAGTTGTCAAAAATATAAATACCCCCAAATTAACGACTTAAGTAGTACTTCAAAGTATTTTTTACTTAAGTACTTTACACCACTGTATTTACGATATTCATCCAAGCTGAAACTATCTTCTGACTTTCAGACACCAGGAGCCACTTCCTCCTGAGGTGGACATGGAAACGGTGTCTAATCCTCCTGCTGCCTCTGCTCAAATCTGAAATTATTTACACTGTGTGTACTGTACCAGGGTGTGTGGGATGTTTATGTGTGTGAATACAGTACAAAGTTATTTAAAAAAGTTATGTATCTGTATTGGTCTGTGTGTAGTGTCTGTGGTCTCACTTGAGCCTGAGATAGTAGTGTGTACAGTAGACCGTAGACATAATGCCGGGAGGTCAGGAAGACTGCTGGTTTTCTGCTCTACCTGATCATTAATCACACCTGCCCAGCTAGCACATAACGTTCTGAGAACCATATTTCTTAGAGCTTGGTGAGAAAGTGGTGGTCCTATGGTTATTTTGCATACAACCTTCCCACAACTTTATGGGAATGGTGCAAGAGAGTTGCTTGGCTTTGGAACATTCTCAGTACATTTAAGGAATTTGACAAAAACACGTTATTTTCTTGGTATTTTTATTACTTTAACACAATGTTTCCTGAAGTTAAAGTTCATGTTTAAATTTCATTTCAATTTTGTTAATGTTCTCGGAACGTTCTCCAACTGTTTGACGTTGGGAATCTTCTCAAATAGTTCAGAGAATGTTAAGAAACAACGTTCTTCTATGGTAATGTTCTCAGAACATTTAGAAAACGTTCCATTAAAACCACGAGAAAACTTTAGTAACGTTCAGAGGATGTTATTTAAAAACATATACATTCCGTTCTCAGCACCAACAAAACTCTGTCCTCTCTCTTGTTAAGTGTGTTCAGGTGTGTTGGCCGCGCCCACTAATTGGCCACCCCTGATCTTACTGAGTCATTATTTCCTTTGAAATGGTGTCTGTTTAAAGAGATAAAAATGTACAGCTTTGAATGCATAAAATAACATGGCATGCTAGCTCCATCCTGTAGTGGACCAATTCCAATTTCTGAGACAGAGTAAAACTGTCTCAGAACCTCCCTGCAACCTAAAAATAAATGTTCCCAGAACAGGCTAAATGTTCACTTACGTTCTCAGAACGTTTTTTTTAAAACATTCCGTTTTACCGTCTGTTCTCAGAACGTTTAAAAAGCTTTGTTTTACCAGTCGTGTGTGGCTCAGTTGGTCGAGCGTGGCACTTGCAACAGCAGAGTTGTGGGTTCAATTCCAGTAGCGGACCAGTTTGAAAACGTATTAAAACATGTGTTCACTCACTACTGTAGGAGCTCTAGATAAGAACGTCTGGTTAAATGACTAAAATGATTTGCAAAATACAGGGCCGTAGATATGATGAACAGTAGTCAGTAGAGGCGTTTGTTGCCTTCAGTAATGGGGGATAATAACAGTTTTTTTCAGTCGTTTAGCAGGTCTCAGTGTTGAATCTTTTAATCTCTGACTCAATTAGACGGTCTATAACTGGGAGAAAAGCTTATGGTGTGTGACTGGATCTGTTTTTAGTTTACAGTAGACATACACATACACACACACACACACACACTGGCCCGGTTGTCACGCATACAGTTCCATGTTCTCAGGGAGAGGCTAGTCTAGCAGTGTGTTGACCTGAATACCCACCTCCAGTGTATCCCTCCTTGCCTCCACAAGCTAAGCTGCTTGTTTGTTTCAGACAGTAAAGCAACTAGAGGCTCAGGTGCCTGCATGTCTACAGTCTACACTGGACACATTCTTACCCTGCTATCACTGCCCTGCCCACAACAAAGATGTTGAAAGCCCATATTGAAACAAGTCTGAGAAGGAGGGTGAGAGGGAGTGGAGGAGGCTGCAGAGAGAAAGTAGAGCGAGAGAGAGGGAGAGGGGGGTGAAAGTGGAGAGGGAGTGGAGGGAGGGAGAGAAGGGGGTGGAGAGGGAGTGGTGGGAGGGAGAGAAGGGGGTGAAAGTGGAGAGGGAGTGGAGGGAGGGTGAGAAGGGGGTGAAAGTGGAGAGGGAGGGTGAGAAGGGGGTGAAAGTGGAGGGAGGGAGGAGTTAAATGCACTCGCCTCATAAATCCGAGGTCGTCAATGGGCCGGAAGCCTTGATGTAGAGGGAGAGCAGGTGTGTGTGTGGGTGTGTGTGTGTGTGTGTTAGTTTGGGTGCTTGCGTGAGTGTGTGTGTGTTCTTGCTACAGTACAGAAGACGTGTGTGTGTGTGTGTGTGTGTGTGTGTGTGTGTGTGTGTGTGTGTGTGTGTGTGTGTGTGTGTGTGTGTGTGTGTGTGTGTGTGTGTGTGTGTGTGTGTGTGTGTGTGTGTGTGTGTGTGTGTGTGTTAGTTTGGGTGCTTGCGTGAGTGTGTGTGTGTGCTTGCTACAGTACAGAAGACGCAGCGCTGTGCCGGGTGATACTTGCAGTGCATACAGTGAGATATATCTTCAGACACTGTGTACGTTTTTTTGAGGAGATTTATTTGAATCTGTTCAGCCAACTAGCAAAGCAACTCTTCTGAAACCAGGGTTCAGTTTTGTTGCAGTCTTTCCCCCGTTGGCTTTGACTCTTTCTGTCCTGCTATCTGGACTGATCACGAGCCGATAAGGAGAGGAGGGGAGAAGGGGGGGAGATCAGTGACTTCAAAGCGGCGTGGCAGCATTCTCCTGGCCGGGGCTGTTTACACTGCTCAGTGGAGTCCGCATTCCTGCCTCTCATTTTTCCATGGCATTCCAAGAGGAGCTCCATACTCCCTGCCGTGTGCCGAAGGGATCGGTGACGTTAACTCCCCCTCTTCCTCCACCCGTCCGCTACACTCCCTCCCTCTTTCGCCGCGCCATTAAAGCGAGTCGAGGCCAGCATTCGAGGAGCGTGGAGCACATGCATCACACTCAGCAGGGTGACCCAGGGAGAGGGAGGGGAGAGAGGGTTTAGCCTGGGTGCTTTTTCTGTTCTTCCTCCTCGTTAGCAGTGGTGGAGAAAGTACTCAATTGTCATACTTGAGTAAAAGTAAAGATACCTTAATAGAAAATGACTAAGTAAAATTTACCCAATAAAATGGTACTTGATAAAAGTCTAAAAGTATAAATATACTTAAGTATTAAAAGTCAAAGTACAAGTATAAACCATTTCAAATTCCTTATATTAAGCAAAGCAGACAGCACAAATGTCCTTTTTTTATATATTTTTTTTTATTTATTGGCAGATAGCCAGGGGCACACTTCAACACTCACACATCATTTACAAACAAATAATATGTGTTTAGTGAGTCTGCCAACTCAGAGGCAGTAGGGATGACCAGAGATGTTCTCTTGATAAGTACGTGAATTGGACCATTTTCATGTCAAAATGTAACTAGTACTTTTGGGTGTCAGGGAAAATGTATGGAGTAAAAAGTACAGTATTTTCTTTAGGAATGTAGTGAATTAAAAGTTGGCAAAAATATAAAAAGTTAAATAAATAAAGTACATATAACCCCAAAAAACTACTTAAGTAGTACTTTAAAGTATTTTTACTTAAGTACTTTACACAACTGCTCGTTATCCCTTTCCAATTCTTCTTCCCCTTTACCATCCTCTTCTTCCTCCCTCTCACCGGTCATCAGTCATTCCCTCTTCTTCCTCCCTCTCCCGGGTCATCAGTCATTTCCTCTTCTTCCTCCCTCTCCCGGGTCATCAGTCATTCCCTCTTCTTCCTCCCTCTCCCCGGTCATCAGTCATTCCCTCTTCTTCCTCCCTCTCCCGGGTCATCAGTCATTCCCTCTTCTTCCTCCCTCTCCCGGGTCATCAGTCATTCCCTCTTCTTCCGCCCTCTCCCCAGTCATCAGTCATTCGCTCTTCTTCCTCCCTCTCCCGGGTCATCAGTCATTCCCTCTTCTTCCTCCCTCTCCCCGGTCATCAGTCATTCCCTCTTCTTCCTCCCTCTCCCCGGTCATCAGTCATTCCCTCTTCTTCCTCCCTCTCCCGGGTCATCAGTCATTCCCTCTTCTTCCTCCCTCTCCCGGGTCATCAGTCATTCCCTCTTCTTCCTCCCTCTCCCGGGTCATCAGTCATTCCCTCTTCTTCCTCCCTCTCCCCGGGTCATCAGTCATTCCCTCTTCTTCCTCCCTCTCCCCGGGTCATCAGTCATTCCCTCTTCTTCCTCCCTCTCCCCGGTCATCAGTCATTCCCTCTTCTTCCTCCCTCTCCCCGGTCATCAGTCATTCCCTCTTCTTCCTCCCTCTCCCCGGTCATCAGTCATTCCCTCTTCTTCCTCCCTCTCCCCGGTCATCAGTCATTCCCTCTTCTTCCTCCCTCTCCCCGGTCATCAGTCATTCCCTCTTCTTCCTCCCTCTCCCCGGTCATCAGTCATTCCCTCTTCTTCCTCCCTCTCCCCGGTCATCAGTCATTCCCTCTTCTTCCTCCCTCTCCCCGGTCATCAGTCATTCCCTTTTCTTCCTCCATCTCCTGGGTCATCAGTCATTCCCTGGACAGAACCATTCACTGCCTCACATTACAGCCTACACTAGACCTTGTTTACTCTTATTCTGTGAGTACCGTTTGTCAATGCATTTTTTCCATGCATCAATCACAGTACGCTTCAACTCCCTGTTTTCTGAAGGGAAAGTAAAACAGTGTAAGTAACAATTATGCCTCTCAATGACAAGCTGTTGTGAGAGAGCTGCCACATCAGAGAAAACCCTGCTGATTCCTTTATGTGTATTTACGCCAGTGTTGTCAAGGCCGTTGTTTTATGTCATATTCACATCGAGTGTTGTCAAGGCCGTTGTTTTGGGCCATATTCACATCGAGTGTTGTCAAGGTTGTTGTTTTATGTCCCGGCCATATTCACATCGAGTTTTGTCAAGGCCGTCGTTTTATGTCATATTCACATCGAGTGTTGTCAAGGCCGTCGTTTTGGGTCATATTCACATCGAGTGTTGTCAAGGCCGTTGTTTTGGGCCATATTCACATCGAGTGTTGTCAAGGCCGTTGTTTTGTGTCCCGGTCATATTCACATCTAGTGTTGTCAAGGCCGTCGTTTTATGTCATATTCACATCGAGTGTTGTCAAGGCCGTTGTTTTGTGTCCCGGTCATATTCACATCTAGTTTTGTCAAGGCCATTGTTTTGTGTCCCGGTCATATTCACATCGAGTTTTGTCAAGGCCGTTGTTTTGTGTCCCGGTCATATTCACATCTAGTTTTGTCAAGGCCATTGTTTTGTGTCCCGGTCATATTCACATCGAGTTTTGTCAAGGCCGTCATTTTGTGTCCCGGTCATATTCACATCGAGTGTTGTCAAGGCCATTGTTTTGTGTCCCGGTCATATTCACATCTAGTTTTGTCAAGGCCATTGTTTTGTGTCCCGGTCATATTCACATCGAGTGTTGTCAAGGCCGTCGTTTTGGGTCATATTCACATCGAGTGTTGTCAAGGCCGTCATTTTGGGTCATATTCACATCGAGTGTTGTCAAGGCCGTTGTTTTGGGTCATATTCACATCGAGTGTTGTCAAGGCCGTTGTTTTGGGTCATATTCACATCGAGTGTTGTCAAGGCCGTTGTTTTGGGTCATATTCACATCTAGTGTTGTCAAGGCCGTTGTTTTGGGTCATATTCACATCGAGTGTTGTCAAGGCCGTTGTTTTGGGTCATATTCACATCGAGTGTTGTCAAGGCCGTTGTTTTGGGTCATATTCACATCTAGTGTTGTCAAGGCCGTTGTTTTGGGTCATATTCACATCGAGTGTTGTCAAGGCCATTGTTTTGTGTCCCGGTCATATTCACATCGAGTGTTGTCAAGGCCGTCGTTTTGGGTCATATTCACATCGAGTGTTGTCAAGGCCGTCGTTTTATGTCATATTCACATCGAGTGTTGTCAAGGCCGTCGTTTTATGTCATATTCACATCGAGTGTTGTCAAGGCCGTCGTTTTGGGTCATATTCACATCGAGTGTTGTCAAGGCCGTTGTTTTGTGTCCCGGTCATATTCACATCGAGTGTTGTCAAGGCCGTTGTTTTGGGTCATATTCACATCGAGTGTTGTCAAGGCCGTCGTTTTGGGTCATATTCACATCGAGTGTTGTCAAGGCCGTTGTTTTGTGTCCCGGTCATATTCACATCTAGTGTTGTCAAGGCCGTCGTTTTGTGTCCCGGTCATATTCACATCGAGTGTTGTCAAGGCCGTTGTTTTGGGTCATATTCACATCTAGTGTTGTCAAGGCCGTTGTTTTGGGTCATATTCACATCTAGTGTTGTCAAGGCCGTTGTTTTGGGTCATATTCACATGCAGAAAGAGCAACTGTAACAACCCATGGCTTGAATTTGTCCTTTTTAACTGGCTCGTGTTTCTTCATGACTCTGTCTCTCCTACGAAAACGACACAGGACTGATTATGGGTTCCCCTGTGGAGCAGAGGGATGGAGCGGTGCTGAGTCACATGGAGGGAGAGAGAGAGAGAAGAAGAGAAAGGGGGGAGAGAGGAAAAGAGAGAGCGGGAACGAGCGGGGAAAAGAGAGAGCTCATTTGTGGAGGAAGACGTCAGCACTTGGGTCCAGCTTGATGTGTTTTTCTCCCACAAGTTTCTCCATCCTCTTCAATTACCCGAAACATGTCTCAGTCACCCATGCAGGGTGGGGATTTCCAATGGAATAACAGCTATCTAATGTTAAAGCCACATACATACTCACTGTCACTGTGCTTTGTTGCAGACAGACGGAATCTGACATATCAAAGAACATGTGAACGTTTTGGTATTGATTTAATCCAGATTGTCTATCAATTTGAGGACATGTTTGTGTCTTTATTGCACACTGTAAATGCTGAGTAGTGTGGTGCTGTCTGTGTGTGTACTTAGCTGTCTATCCAATAGAAACCTGATCTCTCTGTTTCCCCAAGTGTTAGTGATCCCAGACCCTGTAGCATTCCACTACATTATGTTAGGCTCCCCAGACAGTCTCAGTAACTGTCATCGATCAATCAATCACAGTGAGATTACTGGGACATATAGGGGTAATGAAGCCTTCTCCAGCCTAGAAAGAGATGGCTCATGGCTCACACTGGTGTGTTGGTACATAGGCGTCTGTCTGATGTGATGTGGCCGGGTGGTTAGGGACTTTTAGGGGAGAGGAGGAGGAGGAGGAGAAAGAGACAGAGAGCAGCTCTAAAGGCAAGGCTGGTTACAGACGACGGCACGGCCGGGCCCGTTCCTCAGATCCACCCATCAACATTTTCCATATTTCTCCTCTCTCTCTCTCTCTCTCTCTCTCTCTCTCTCTCTCTCTCTCTCTCTCTCTCTCTCTCTCTCTCTCTCTCTCTCTCTCTCTCTCTCTCTCTCTCTCTCTCTCTCTCTCTCTCTCTCTCTCTCTCTCTCTCTCTCTCTCTCTCTCTCTCTCTCTCTCTCTCTCTCTCTCTCTCTCTCTCTCTCTCTCTCTCTCTCTCTCTCTCTCTCTCTCTCTCTCTCCCCCCCCCACCCCCACCCCACTTTCCTCCAACTATGATTTGGAGAAGGCTTGATTACCCCTATATGTCCCAGTAATCTCACTCTGGAGGACCTTATCTACTACTACTACTACATACTACTACTACTACTATTACTACTACTACTATTACTACTACTACTACTGCTACTACTACCACTACTACTACTACTACTACTATTATACTATTACTACTACTACTACTATTACTACTACTACTACTATTATACTACTACTACTACTATTATACTACTACTATTATTACTACTACTACTGCTACTACTACCACTACTACTACTACTGCTACTACTACTACTACTACTATACTACTACTACTATTACTACTACCACTACTACTATTACTACTACTACTACTACTGCTACTACTACCACTACTACTACTACTACTACCACTACTGCTACTACTATTATACTACTACTATTACACTACTACTACTACTACTACTGCTACTACTACTATCACTACTACTACAAGTATACTACTACTACTACTACAACTAATAATACTACTACTACTACTACTACTACTACTACTACTGCTACTACTACTACTACTACTACTGCTACCATTACTACTACTACTACTACTACTACTACCATTACTACTACTACTACTGATGCTATACTACTACTACTGCTACCACTACTACTACTACTACTACTACTACTACTACTGCTACCATTACTACTACTACTACTACTACTACTACTACTACTACTACTTATACTACTAATACTGATGCTATACTACTACTACTGCTGCTGCTGCTGCTGGAGAGACAGAGAGAGAGAGACAGAGAGAGAGAGATGACTAGTAAGGGGCAGCAGAGAGGGAGGGCAGAGGAAGCCTGGAGGACTTTCTGGTGCTGTGGCCCCAGTCTCTAGGAAAAGAGGGATCGGTGAAACACTAACAAACACATGGGTTACTGAGCCTGTAACTTGTGTTGACGGGGAAGCGCTGCGTTTATGTTAACCCAGAGCTTTGAAATTGATCATGTGGTCCTGGGGGGTGATGGAGTGGAGCTTGTGTGTTCGTGTGTGTGTGTGTGTGGCAGAGATGCTAAACCTGTGGAAGAACTGAGAAGGGGAGGGGCACAGTTCATAGTCTCCAAACTGTCTCTGTGACGATATGCATGGGACTGACCCACTTGTGGCTTGTATTGAAGGCATTGTGACACTGGACACAAATAGCCAATAGAGATGGAACATGGTCATTTCGCTGTGTCATTCATGTTTTACTTCCTGGTTAGAGGTTGCAGTGCTGGTGAGAATGCTCTTTTTCTGCTCATATTGTACAGGACAGACATCCTCGTGACCAATCAACTCTATCGCTTACTCTATCACTTCCTGTTGTTTGTGTCTCAAGCCAGATTGCTTGTCAGACACCATAGATGAGAGATCTGAGGAATGAATGAGGTGTTGATGTTGGAGCTGGGGGATACGTATTTCTTAGGAGAAAGACATTGTGAGCGACTATAAATCTAACCTATAGGGGGCGACTATCTGACCCCTCTGTGCTAGAGCCCTACACGGGCATGACTTTTAAACCCGAGGCCTATCCATCCCTGTGACACTACCCAGGCCCTATTGCCAAATTTAAGGCCCCGGCCCGAAATCAGAAATAACATCCTACTTTAGTTAATCCATTAGCTGCTGCTCTCTGTCCGTCCGTCACTAGATCTCTCCCTGTGTATGCGGGCAGCTCGCTCATGGCAGCTCTGAGTCTGTGTATCCATAGCAACGGCTCCGCTTGGGCTGCTCTGCCAGAGATATTAGGGAAAGGAGGAGATAGGAATCCCATTGGCCAATGAATGGAGGAACCATAGAGAGGAACATTTACACACATCTTTGGCTCTGCTCAACGAACCAGCTGTTAGCTACTTTTGGTCACTCTAAACTCCAACAAAACTCAAGGAACATTATAATTTAAAAAATATATATAATCTTTCTTGTTTTATATTTGACGAGGTACTTCTGACACCTTGTTATGATCTTAGTCAGATATGACTGTACTGCGCAGCAGAGCACGAGCAAATGGCTCAGTTTCAAAATGTTAGTGATCAATTTAGTGATACCTGAGCCCTGCTTTTACCCTAGTTATTGATGGAAAAACAGGCTTTACCCGTACCCTAGCTATTGATGGAAAAACAGGCTTTACCCGTACCCTAGCTATTGATGGAAAAACAGGCCCTGCTCTTACCCTAGCTATTGATGGAAAAACATGTTTTACCTGTACCCTAGCTATTGATGGAAAAACAGGCCCTGCTCTTACCCTAGCTATTGATGGAAAAACAGGCCCTGCTCTTACCCTAGCTATTGATGGAAAAACAGGCTTTACCCGTACCCTGGCTATTGATGGAAAAACATGTTTTACCTGTACCCTAGCTATTGATGGAATAACAGGCCCTACCTGTACCCTAGCTATTGATGGAAAAACATGTTTTACCTGTACCCTAGCTATTGATGGAAAAACAGGCTTTACCTGTACCCTGGCTATTGATGGAAAAACAGGCTTTACCTGTACCCTAGCTATTGATGGAAAAACAGGCTTTACCCGTACCCTAGCTATTGATGGAAAAACAGGCTTTACCCGTACCCTTGCTATTGATGGAAAAACAGGCTTTACCCGTACCCTAGCTATTGATGGAAAAACAGGCCCTGCTCTTACCCTAGCTATTGATGGAAAAACAGGCTTTACCCGTACCCTTGCTATTGATGGAAAAACAGGCTTTACCCGTACCCTTGCTATTGATGGAAAAACAGGCTTTACCCGTACCTAACCCGATGTATAACGTTGGGCCTGTTGGATTCGAGTCAGGTAGCCGAGCTCTACTCTCTGGCCAATCGGAGTGTTTGGTTATGCTTCTGATTGTGCGAGTGCATGTGTGTGTGGGAGGGGTGTTGTGCCCCACTTTAAGCTAGGGACACAGGCAGGTCAGTGGTGCAGTAATGCGTGTCCGTCCCTGTGGCTGTCTTCCAGTCCATCTCAGTGCTCAGGAGTCCAGGCTGTGGAAATTGGATGGAACACAGCACCCCCTGCTGGTCTCTCTTTTTAACTGCACCTGCCTCTCTCCTCATTAATGCAGTGGTAACCTCAGATTGCTGGCTGGGTGCTTAGGGCTTAGAGAGCCTGTAGTGTCTTTCCATCATGTGAAATAACACACTGGTCACATAGATGCAAGCCAGAGGTCGTAGAGTTATGTGTGTTTTAATTTAAAGACGAAACAGTCAGACAACACCTTGCTGTTAACACTGTTAACACTCACCTTGCTGTTAACACTGTTAACACTCACCTTGCTGTTAACACTCACCTTGCTGTTAACACTGTTAACACTCGCCTTACTGTTAACACTCACCTTGCTGTTAACACTTAACACTCACCTTGCTGTTAACACTGTTAACACTGTTAACACTCACCTTGCTGTTAACACTCGCCTTACTGTTAACACTCACCTTGCTGTTAACACTCATTGTTATTGACCTTAACCTTTACACATCAGTATGTCATTCTTTGGGCATTCTTCTTTTTGACACATGATAGTTAACGTTCAAGTTCCCCGTCTGTTTTCATTCGTTCACTCTACTCCCCCTTCCTCTAAGGCTAATAGCTTCCAGGAGAAAGCTTGGTCATAGTTCAATAAAGCTCCCTGGCGGATTTAGGTCTGTCTGTCTGTCTGTCTGTCTGTCTGGCTGGCTGGCTGGCCGTCTCTGTCTGGCTGGCTGGCTGGCCGTCTCTGTCTGGCTGGCTGGCTGGCCGTCTCTGTCTGGCTGGCTGGCTGGCCGTCTTTGTCTGGCTGGCTGGCTGGCCGTGTCTGTCTGGCTGGCTGGCTGGCTGGCCGTCTCTGTCTGGCTGGCTGGCTGGCCGTCTCTGTCTGGCTGGCTGGCTGGCCGTCTCTGTCTGGCTGGCTGGCTGGCCGTCTTTGTCTGGCTGGCTGGCTGGCCGTGTCTGTCTGGCTGGCTGGCTGGCTGGCCGTCTCTGTCTGGCTGGCTGGCTGGCCGTCTCTGTCTGGCTGGCTGGCTGGCCGTCTCTGTCTGGCTGGCTGGCTGGCCGTCTCTGTCTGGCTGGCTGGCTGGCCGTCTCTGTATGGATGTCTGTCTGGCTGGCCGTCTCTGTCTGTCTGTCTCTCTGTCTGTCTGTCTGTCTGTCTGGCTAGCTGTATGGATGTCTGTCTGGCTGGCTGTCTGTCTGTCTGGCTGGCTAGCTGTATGGATGTCTGTCTGGCTGGCTGTCTGTCTGTCTGTCTGTCTGTCTGTCTGTCTGTCTGTCTGTCTGGCTGGCTAGCTGTATGGATGTCTGTCTGGCTGGCTGTCTCTGTCTGTCTGTCTGTCTGTCTGGCTGGCTAGCTGTATGGATGTCTGTCTGATACACAGGCCAAGCCTCTTGACAGGGCTAAAGCAGCAATCCTACTGTTCCTGAAGAATTTGGAAGGAGACGAAAAGGGCCTGTGAGGAGAGAGTTGAGACCCAATTTACCAGATGGTTCTGTAGAATAACTAAAAAAAAGTGCAGTTTTCCTCAGTCAGGACTTCCTGGTGTCAGTCTGTAATCTGATTGGACTGTACCGGGTGCACTGCATTGCAAACCCAGGGAGAGTGTTTTTGGTTGGAGTCAAGGTCACACCAATCATTCATTACCAGTCAGGGGCTGTTACCTTTCCTTCATTCTCTTTCTGGAGCATTTTCACCTTTAAGTTATGGATCATGAAATATAACTTTGTTTTGATTATATAAAATGTGTGAAGTTATAGTCTGAAAATTGGAATATAGGTTTCCCAGGTGTGTGTGTGTGTGTGTGTGCACGTGTGTGTGTGTGTGTGCACGTGTGTGTGTGTCACACACAGACACACACACATACACTACCGTTCAAAAGTTTGGGGTCACTTAGAAATGTCCTTGTTTTTGAAAGAAAAGCCCATTTGTTTGTCCATTAAAATAACATCAAATTGATCAGAAATACAGTGTAGACATTGTTAATGTTGTAAATGACTATTGTAGCTGGAAAAGGCAGATTTTTTATGGAATATCTACATAGGTGTACAGAGGGCCGTTATCAGCAACCATCACTCCTGTGTTCCAATGGCACGTTGTGTTAGCTAATCCAAGTTTATCATTTTAAAAGGCTAATTGATCATTAGAAAACCCTTTTGCATTTATGTTAGCACAGCTGAAAACTGTTGTACTGATAAAAGCAGCAATAAAACTGGCCTTCTTTAGACTAGTTGAGTATCTGGAGCATCAGGCTCAAAATGGCCAGAAACAAAGAACTTCTGTAACTCGTCTATTTTTGTCTGAGAAATGAAGGCTATTCCAAGAAACTGATGATTTCGTACAACACTGTGTACTACTCCCTTCACAGAACAGCGCAAACTGGCTCTAACCAGAATAGAAAGAGGAGTGGGAGGCCCCGGTGCACAACTGAGCAAGAGGACAAGTACATTAGAGTGTCTAGTTTGAGAAACAAACGCCTCATAAGTCCTCAACTGGCAGCTTCATTAAATAGTACCCGCAAAACACCAGTCTCAACGTCAACAGTGAAGAGGCGACTCCGGGATGTTGGCCTTTGCTCACACACGCCGTATGTGTCTTTCACCACGACAGCGAAGGAACCACACTGCGTTACAGACCCCTCTGCGCATGCGTTATGCGTAGTTCAACTCACTGTGTTTGGGCGGGAAACAGCAGTGAAGGAACAGTAGCCTGTTTGAGTCTGTTATTAAAGACTGTGACGCTATTGTGTCGGTTAGTCTGTTATTAAAGACTGACTGTATTGTGTCGGTTGGCTTCTCTTCATTAAATCATGTATGGATGTTTGTTAGGCTATGGCCTAACATACATTTGTTCATATGGGCAGAATATTAGGCTAGCCTATAGAAATGTTATCAGTTATGTGAACATACAGTTCATGCGAAAATATTCAGATCTGGTAAAAAAAAAAAAAAGGACGATATATTTTTTCAATAAAAAATATACTACTTCTCACATGACTATAGAAAGGGAAACACTGTGATTTTAGAGACACAAAGTAAACAATAGCCTCTATGATTAAATGGACAACAGTCCATCTTGAATGGGCCCACACCTTCATCATCATCATCATTGGACGTCGATTCAGGCAGCCCCCCCCGCACCTCTCTGTTAAATGTGCAAGACACATTTCAGTTGAATGCATTCAGTTGTAAAACTGACCAGGTATCCCTTACCATTAGCATTACCATTAGCATCGCCATTAGCATTACCATTAGCATCACCATTAGCATTACCATTAGCATCGCCATTAGCATTAGGCTATTCACATATATATATATATTTTTTTCTTTCTTCTATTGACATCATTCAAGTTCAATCAAGTACAATTCGATCACCCACCGTTCATTCATTGACATCAGTGAGGAGAGACACTTTGGGTCTAACGACACTATAGATCTAGGTCTATATTTTAATAGTTCTTTGACATGGCATTTCATAACCAGTTCATTTTGTCATTCTAAATGTCCTCAATAATGGAAAGGAAAATGCTGTTGGGTGTTGAGCAATAGTCTATAGGGAGGTCTACACACTAGTCTATAGGGAGGTCTACACACTAGTCTATAGGGAGGTCTACACACTAGTCTATAGGGAGGTCTACACACTAGTCTATAGGGAGGTCTACACACTAGTCTATAGGGAGGTCTACACACTAGTCTATAGGGAGGTCTACACACTAGTCTATAGGGAGGTCTACACACTAGTCTATAGAGAGGTCTACACACTAGTCTATAGGGAGGTCTACACACTAGTCTATAGGGAGGTCTACACACTAGTCTATAGGGAGGTCTACACACTAGTCTATAGAGAGGTCTACACACTAGTCTATAGAGAGGTCTACACACTAGTCTATAGGGAGGTCTACACACTAGTCTATAGGGAGGTCTACACACTAGTCTATAGGGAGGTCTACACACTAGTCTATAGAGAGGTCTACACACTAGTCTATAGAGAGGTCTACACACTAGTCTATAGAGAGGTCTACACACTAGTCTATAGGGAGGTCTACACACTAGTCTATAGGGAGGTCTACACACTAGTCTATAGGGAGGTCTACACACTAGTCTATAGGGAGGTCTACACACTAGTCTATAGGGAGGTCTACACGCTAGTCTATAGGGAGGTCTACACGCTAGTCTATAGGGAGGTCTACACGCTAGTCTATAGGGAGGTCTACACGCTAGTCTATAGGGAGGTCTACACACTAGTCTATAGGGAGGTCTACACACTAGTCTATAGGGAGGTCTACACGCTAGTCTATAGGGATGTCTACACACTAGTCTATAGGGAGGTCTACACACTAGTCTATAGGGAGGTCTACACACTAGTCTATAGAGAGGTCTAAATAGTTGTGCACAGTGGACTAGGTGATGACGGGTTGTCTCCAAGTTATCTGGAGAACACAACCATATATCAGACAATGGTCAGATTTGGATCCGAAAAGTGATGAATTGCTTGAAGGAGAGAAGCCTGGAGAACCAGGAAGAAACCGACCAAGTTGTGGACCGTGGTATTTGTGGAGGAAATACATTATTTAAAACTCAATCAATCAATTTTATTTTATATAGCCCTTCGTACATCAGCTAATATCTCGAAGTGCTGTACAGACACCCAGCCTAAAACCCCAAACAGCTAGTAATGCAGGTGTAGAAGCACGGTGGCTAGGAAAAACTCCCTAGAAAGGCCAAAACCTAGGAAGAAACCTAGAGAGGAACCAGGCTATGAGGGGTGGCCAGTCCTCTTCTGGCTGTGCCGGGTGGAGATTATAACAGAACTATGCCAAGATGTTCAAAAATGTTCATAAGTGACAAGCATGGTCAAATAATAATCATGAATAATTTTCAGTTGGCTTTTCATAGCCAATCATCAAGAGTTGAAAAACAACAGGTCTGGGACAGGTGGCGGTTCCATAACCGCAGGCAGAACAGCTGAAACTGGAATAGCAGCAAGGCCAGGCGGACTGGGGACAGCAAGGAGTCACCACGGACGGTAGTCCCGACGCATGGTCCTAGGGCCCAGGTCCTCCGAGAGAAAGAAAGAGAGAAGGAGAAAATTAGAGAGAGCCAAGATTTTCAAAATTTCCATAAATGACAAGCATGGTCAAATAATAATCAGGAATAAATCTCAGTTGGCTTTTCATAGCCGATCATTAAGAGTTGAAAACAGCAGGTCTGGGACAGGTAGGGGTTCCATGACCGCAGGCAGAACAGTTGAAACTGGAATAGCAGCAAGGCCAGGCGGACTGGGGACAGCAAGGAGTCACCACGGCCGGTAGTCCCGACGTATGGTCCTAGGGCTCAGGTCCTCCGAGAGAAAGAAAGAGAGAAGGAGAAAATTAGAGAGAGCCAAGATTTTCAAAATGTTCATAAATGACAAGCATGGTCAAATAATAATCAGGAATAAATCTCAGTTGGCTTTTCATAGCCGATCATTAAGAGTTGAAAACAGCAGGTCTGGGACAGGTAGGGGTTCCGTAACCACAGGCAGAACAGTTGAAACTGGAATAGCAGCAAGGCCAGGCGGACTGGGGACAGCAAGGTGTCATCATGCCCGGTAGTCCTGACGTATGGTCCTAGGGCTCAGGTTCTCAGAGAGAAAGAGAGAACGAGAGAATTAGAGAGAGCATACTTAAATTCACACAGGACACTGGATAAGACAGGAGAAGTACTCCAGGTAACCAACTGACCCTAGCCCCCCGACACAAACTACTGCAGCATAAATACTGGAGGCTGAGACAGGAGCGGTCAGGAGACACTGTGGCCCCATCCGAAGAAACCCCCGGACAGGGCCAAATAGGAAGGATATAACCCCACCCACTTTGCCAAAGCACAGCCCCCGCACCACTAGAGGGAAATCCTCAACCACCAACTTACAATCCTGAGACAAGGCCGAGTATAGCCCACAAAGGTCTCCACCACAGCACAAACCAAGGGGGGGCGCCAACCCAGACAGGAAGATCACGTCAGTAACTCAACCCACTCAAGTGACGCACCCCTCCTAGGGACGGCATGAAAGAGCACCAGCAAGCCAGTGACTCAGCCCCTGTAACAGGGTTAGAGGCAGAGAATCCCAGTGGAGAGAGGGGAACCGGCCTGGCAGAGACAGCAAGGGCGGTTCGTTGCTCCAGAGCCTTTCCGTTCACCTTCACACTCCTGGGCCAGGCTACACTCAATCATATGACCTACTGAAGAGATAAGTCTTCAGTAAAGACTTAAAGGTTGAGACCGAGTCTGCGTCTCTCACATGGGTAGGCAGACTGTTCCATAAAAATGGAGATCTATAGGAGAAAGCCCTGCCTCCCGCTGTTTGCTTAGAAATTCTAGGGACAATTAGGAGGCCTGCGTCTTGTGACCGTAGCGTACGTATTGGTATGTACGGCAGGACCAACTCGGAAAGATAGGTAGGAGCAAGCCCATGTAACGCTTTATAGGTTAACAGTAAAACCTTGAAATCAGCCCTTGCCTTAACAGGAAGCCAGTGTAGGGAAGCTAGCACTGGAGTAATATGATCAAATTTCTTGGTTCTAGTCAGGATTCTAGCAGCCGTATTTAGCACTAACTGAAGTTTATTTAGTGCTTTATCCGGGTAGCCGGAAAGTAGAGCATTGCAGTAGTCTAACCTAGAAGTAACAAATGCATGGATTAATTTTTCTGCATCATTTTTGGACAGAAAATTTCTGATTTTTGCAATGTTACGTAGATGGAAAAAAGCTGTCCTTGAAACAGTCTTGATATGTTCGTCAAAAGAGAGATCAGGGTCAAGAGTAACGCCGAGGTCCTTCACAGTTTTATTTGAGACGACTTTACAACCATCAAGATGAATTGTCAGATTTAACAGAAGATCTCTTTGTTTCTTGGGACCTAGAACAAGCATCTCTGTTTTGTCCGAGTTTAAAAGTAGAAAGTTTTCAGCCATCCACTTCCTTATGTCTGAAACACAGGCTTCTAGCGAGGGCAATTTTGGGGCTTCACCATGTTTCATTGAAATGTACAGCTGTGTGTCATCCGCATAGCAGTGAAAGTTAACATTATGTTTTCGAATAACATCCCCAAGAGGTAAAATATATAGTGAAAACAATAGTGGTCCTAAAACGGAACCTTGAGGAACACCGAAATGTACAGTTGATTTGTCAGAGGACAGACCATTCACAGAGACAAACTGATATCTTTCCGACAGGTAAGATCTAAACCAGGCCAGAACTTGTCCGTGTAGACCAATTTGGGTTTCCAGTCTCTCCAAAAGAATGTGGTGATCGATGGTGTCAAAGGCAGCACTAAGGTCTAGTAGCACGAGGACAGATGCAGAGCCTCGGTCTGACGCCATTAAAAGGTCCTTTACCACCTTCACAAGTGCAGTCTCAGTGCTATGATGGGGTCTAAAACCAGACTGAAGCATTTCGTATACATTATTTGTCTTCAGAAAGGCAGTGAGTTGCTGCGCAACAGCTTTTTCTAAAATCTTTGAGAGGAATGGAAGATTCGATATAGGCCGATAGTTTTTTATATTTTCCGGGTCAAGGTTTGGCTTTTTCAAGAGAGGCTTTATCACTGCCACTTTTAGTGAGTTTGGTACACATCCGGTGGATAGAGAGCTGTTTATTATGTTCAACATAGGAGGGCCAAGCACAGGAAGCAGCTCCTTCAGCAGTTTAGTAGGAATAGGATCCAGTATGCAGCTTGAAGGTTTAGAGGCCATGATTATTTTCATCATTGTGTCAAGAGATATAGTACTAAAACACTTAAGTGTCTCTCCCGATCCCAGGCCCTCGCAGAGCTGTGCAGATCCAGGACAGCTAAGCCCTGGAGGAATACGCAGATTCAAAGAGGAGTCCGTAATTTGCTTTCTAATGGTCATGATCTTTTCCTCAAAGAAGTTCGTGAATTTATTACTGCTGAAGTGAAAGCCATCCTCTCTTGGGGAATGCTGCTTTTTAGTTAGTTTCGCAACAGTATCAAAAAGAAATTTTGGATTGTTCTTATTTTCCTCGATTAAGTTGGAAAAGTAGGATGAGCGAGCAGCAGTGAGGGCTCTTCGGTACTGCACGGTACTGTCTTTCCAAGCTAGTCGGAAGACTTCCAGTTTGGTGTGGCGCCATTTCCGTTCCAATTTCCTGGAAGCTTGCTTCAAAGCTCGGGTATTTTCTGTATACCAGGGAGCTAGTTTCTTATGACAAATGTTTTTCGTTTTTAGGGGTGCAACTGCATCTAGGGTATTGCGCAAGGTTAAATTGAGTTCCTCAGTTAGGTGGTTAACTGATTTTTGTCCTCTGACGTCCTTGGGTAGGCAGAAGGAGTCTGGAAGGGCATCAAGGAATTTTTGTGTTGTCTGAGAATTTATAGCACGACTTTTGATGCTCCTTGGTTGGGGTCTGAGCAGATTATTTGTTGCGATTGCAAACGTAATAAAATGGTGGTCCGATAGTCCAGGATTATGTGGAAAAACATTAAGATCTACAACATTTATTCCATGGGACAAAACTAGGTCCAGAGTATGACTGTGGCAGTGAGTAGGTCCAGAGACATGTTGGACAAAACCCACTGAGTCGATAATGGCTCCGAAAGACTTTTGGAGTGGGTCTGTGGACTTCTCCATGTGAATATTAAAATCACCAAAAATTAGAATATGATCTGCTATGACTACAAGGTCTGATAGGAATTCAGGAAACTCAGAGAGGAACGCTGTATATGGCCCAGGAGGCCTGTAAACAGTAGCTATAAAAAGTGATTGAGTAGGCTGCATAGATTTCATGACTAGAAGCTCAAAAGACGAAAACGCCATTTTTTTTTTTGTAAATTGAAATTTGCTATCGTAAATGTTAGCAACACCTCCGCCTTTGCGGGATGCACGGGGGATATGGTCACTAGTGTAACCAGGAGGTGAGGCCTCATTTAACACAGTAAATTCATCAGGCTTAAGCCATGTTTCAGTCAGGCCAATCACATCAAGATTATGATCAGTGATTAGTTCATTGACTATGACTGCCTTTGAAGTGAGGGATCTAACATTAAGTAACCCTATTTTGAGATGTGAGGTATCACGATCTCTTTCAATGATGGCAGGAATGGAGGAGGTCTTTATCCTAATAAGATTGCTAAGGCGAACACCGCCATGTTTAGTTTTGCCCAACCTAGGTCGAGGCACAGACACAGTCTCAATGGGTATGGCTGAGCTGACTACACTGACTGTGCTATTGGCAGACTCCACTAAGCTGGCAGGTTGGCTAACAGCCTGCTGCCTGGCCTGCACCCTATTTCATTGTGGGGCTAGAGGAGTTAGAGCCCTGTCTATGTTGGTAGATAAGATGAGAGCACCCCTCCAGCTAGGATGGAGTCCGTCACTCCTCAGCAGGTCAGGCTTGGTCCTGTTTGTGGGTGAGTCCCAGAAAGAGGGCCAATTATCTACAAATTCTATCTTTTGGGAGGGGCAGAAAACAGTTTTCAACCAGCGATTGAGTGCTGAGACTCTGCTGTAGAGCTCGTCACTCCCCCTAACTGGGAGGGGGCCAGAGACAATTACTCGATGCCGACACATCTTTCTAGCTGATTTACACGCTGAAGCTATGTTGCACTTGGTGACCTCTGACTGTTTCATCCTAACATCGTTGGTGCCGACGTGGATAACAATATCTCTATACTCTCTACACTCGCCAGATTTAGCTTTAGCCAGCACCATCTTTAGATTAGCCTTAACGTCGGTAGCCCTGCCCCCTGGTAAACAGTGTATGATCGCTGGGTGATTCGCTTTAAGTCTAATACTGCGGGTAATGGAGTCGCCAATGACTAGGGTTTTCAATTTGTCAGAGCTAATGGTGGGAGCCTTCGGCGTCTCAGACCCCGTAACGGGAGGAGTAGAGACAAGAGAAGACTCAGACTCAGACTCCGACTCGCTACATAATGGGGAGAACCGGTTGAAAGTTTCTGTCGGCTGAATGAGCGACACCGGTTGAGCATTCCAACAGCATTTCCCTCCAGAAGCCATGAGAAAGTTGTCCGGCTGCGGGGACTGTGCGGGGGGGTTTATACTAACGTTACTATCTGTACTTACTGGTGGCACAGACGCTGTTTCTTCCTTTCCTACACTGAAATTACCCTTGCCTAACGATTGCGTCTGAAGCTGGGCTTGTAGCACAGCTATTCTCGCCGTAAGGCGATCGTTCTCCTGTATATTATGAGTACAGCGACTGCAATTAGAAGACATCATGTTAATGTTACTACTTAGCTTCGGCTGTTGAAGGTGTTGACGAACCATGTCCAGATAAAGCGTCCGGAGTGAAAAAGTTGAATGAGGGAAAAAAGTTGCGATGGAAAAAAAATAAAAATATAAACGGTAATTAAAAACAAAAACAAAACAAAAAAACGTAAAGTTGTCAGCTAGCAAAGTAAAGTTGGCAGCAAAACGCACAGCAACAAAATGCACAGCAACACGTCTGCAAACTAAAACAAATTGTAGCAAATACATACAGACCTAGATATAATATATTTTTCGCCTTCAGCCTTTATATATAAACACATGTATATACACTATTCTTCCCATGGCAACAAATGTATTTTAGGACTGAACCAAATTCTGTAGGCTATATATATATATACAATAGTCTGCCCATATGAACGAATGTACCGAATATACAATATTTATAGCCATACATGATTTAATGAAAAGCTGCAGTAAACATGCCTAGTATTACGTCACAGTGCTTCTCCATCTGCGTTGCTTGCTGTTTGGGGTTTTAGGCTGGGTTTCTGTACAAGCACGTTGTGACATCAGCTGTTGCTGTAAGAATGGCTTTATAAATACATGTGATTGATTGTACGTCCCGTGGCGCTCAGTTGGTAGAGCATGGTTGCTTGTAACGCCAGGGGTTGTAGGTTCGATTCCCACAGGGGACCAGTGTGAAGAAAGTATGAAAATGGATGATTCACTACTGTAGTGGCTCTGGATAAGAGAGTCTGTTAAATGATTCACTACTGTAGTGGCTCTGGATAAGAGAGTCTGTTAAATGATTCACTACTGTAGTGGCTCTGGATAAGAGAGTCTGTTAAATGATTCACTACTGTAGTGGCTCTGGATCAGAGAGTCTGTTAAATGATTCACTACTGTAGTGACTCTGGATCAGAGAGTCTGTTAAATGACTCACTACTGTAGTGGCTCTGGATAAGAGAGTCTGTTAAATGATTCACTACTGTAGTGGCTCTGGATAAGAGAGTCTGTTAAATGATTCACTACTGTAGTGGCTCTGGATCAGAGAGTCTGTTAAATGATTCACTACTGTAGTGGCTCTGGATCAGAGAGTCTGTTAAATGATTCACTACTGTAGTGACTCTGGATAAGAGAGTCTGTTAAATGATTCACTACTGTAGTGGCTCTGGATAAGAGAGTCTGTTAAATGATTCACTACTGTAGTGGCTCTGGATCAGAGAGTCTGTTAAATGACTCACTACTGTAGTGGCTCTGGATAAGAGAGTCTGCTAAATGATTCACTACTGTAAGTGGATCTGGATAAGAGAGTCTGTTAAATGATTCACTACTGTAGTGGCTCTGGATCAGAGAGTCTGTTAAATGATTCACTACTGTAGTGGCTCTGGATAAGAGAGTCTGTTAAATGATTCACTACTGTAGTGGCTCTGGATAAGAGAGTCTGTTAAATGATTCACTACTGTAGTGGCTCTGGATCAGAGAGTCTGTTAAATGATTCACTACTGTAGTGACTCTGGATAAGAGAGTCTGTTAAATGATTCACTACTGTAGTGGCTCTGGATAAGAGAGTCTGTTAAATGATTCACTACTGTAGTGGCTCTGGATAAGAGAGTCTGTTAAATGATTCACTACTGTAGTGGCTCTGGATAAGAGAGTCTGTTAAATGACTCACTACTGTAGTGGCTCTGGATAAGAGAGTCTGTTAAATGACTCACTACTGTAGTGGCTCTGGATAAGAGAGTCTGTTAAATGATTCACTACTGTAGTGGCTCTGGATAAGAGAGTCTGCTAAATGACTCACTACTGTAGTGGCTCTGGATAAGAGAGTCTGCTAAATGATTCACTACTGTAGTGGCTCTGGATCAGAGAGTCTGCTAAATGACTCACTACTGTAGTGGCTCTGGATAAGAGAGTCTGTTAAATGATTCACTACTGTAGTGGCTCTGGATAAGAGAGTCTGATAAATGATTCACTACTGTAGTGTTTCTGGATCAGAGAGTCTGATAAATGATTCACTACTGTAGTTTCTCTGGATAAGAGCGTCTGTTAAATGATTCACTACTGTAGTGTCTCTGGATAAGAGAGTCTGATAAATGATTCACTACTGTAGTGTTTCTGGATCAGAGAGTCTGATAAATGATTCACTACTGTAGTGTCTCTCGATAAGAGAGTCTGTTAAATGATTCACTACTGTAGTGGCTCTGGATAAGAGAGTCTGCTAAATGACTCACTACTGTAGTGGCTCTGGATAAGAGAGTCTGCTAAATGATTCACTACTGTAAGTGGCTCTTGATAAGAGTCTCTGCTAAATTACTAAAATGTAAACATACCTGCCCATATGAATGTAGGCCTATATAAAATATGTATACAATATGTATAGCCGTACATGATTTAATGGAAAGCAGTAAACATTCACATTGTTTCACATCCTTTAATAACATAAATACAATCATGCAATAGGGTACAGCTGGCTTCACAGGTTCACGTACTGTAAGCTGACGCAGACCAAAGAGTAGTGGAGGAAGTAGTTCTCTTCTGTTAGTGGAGGAAGTAGTTCTCTTCTGTTAACGGAGGAAGTAGTTCTCTTCTGTTAGTGGAGGAAGTAGTTCTCTTCTGTTAGTGGAGGAAGTAGTTCTCTTCTGTTAGTAGAGGAAGTAGTTCTCTTCTGTTAACAGAGGAAGTAGTTCTCTTCTGTTAGTGGAGGAAGTAGTTCTCTTCTGTTAGTGGAGGAAGAAGTCTCTTCTGTTAGTGGAGGAAGTAGTTCTCTTATGTTAGTGGAGGAAGTAGTTCTCTTCTGTTATTGGAGGAAGTAGTTCTCTTCTGTTAGTGGAGGAAGTAGGTATCTTCTGTTAGTGGAGAAAGTAGTTATCTTCTGTTAGTGGAGGAAGTAGTTCTCTTCTGTTAGTGGAGGAAGTAGTTCTCTTCTGTTAGTGGAGGAAGTAGGTCTCTTCTGTTATTGGAGGAAGTAGTTCTCTTCTGTTAGTGGAAGAAGTAGTTCGCTTCTTTTAGTGGAGGTAGTAGTTCTCTTCTGTTAACGGAGGAAGTAGTTCTCTTCTGTTAACGGAGGAAGTAGTTCTCTTCTGTTAACGGAGGAAGTAGTTCTCTTCTGTTAACGGAGGAAGTAGTTCTCTTCTGTTAACGGAGGAAGAAGTGCTCTTCTGTTAACGGAGGAAGTAGTTCTCCGCGTCGCGGCAGTGCTTCGCGCACACACATTCACACAATCCCAGACTTCCGTACACACTAACTCTGATGCGCACACACACACACTCTACAACTCTCATACCCACGCTAATGATAGGCGGTCTGTATCAAACAGGCGGCCGGCGAACTCATCTTTTCCCCACGTCCCTTTGTTGTTGACACAGATCTCTGACGGGGACAGGAAGTTCACACGGTTCAGAGGAAGTGTTGCTGTTTGAACTTGTCTAATCACCTCAGACTCCTACTGACTCCCTGAGCTGGAGAACATGAGACAGACCTGTTGGCCCTGAGTTGAAGCCCTGAGTTGAAGCCCTGAGTTGAAGCCCTGAGTTGAAGCCCTGAGGAGAGAGAGAGAGAGAGAGAGAGAGAGAGAGAGAGAGAGAGAGAGAGAGAGAGAGAGAGAGAGAGAGAGAGAGAGAGAGAGAGAGAGAGAGAGAGAGAGAGAGAGAGAGAGAGAGAGAGAGAGAGAGAGAGAGAGAGAGAGAGAGAGAGAGAGAGAGAGAGAGAGAGAGAGAGAGAGAGAGAGAGAGAGAGAGAGAGAGAGAGAGAGAGAGAGAGAGAGAGAGCAGGGCCCTGAGGAGAGAGAGAGAGAGAGAGAGAGAGAGAGAGAGAGAGTCATGCTCAACATGAGCTCCTGATATATTTGATTTTTTTTTTTTTTTAGAATGAGATAAACACTCTAATCGAAGAAGAATTCCAGACAAGAAGTAATGAACAACAACTCTATTCATTCAGAATAGAAAAAAAAAATATAACTTTGCGCCTCAAGTTAAGAAGTTTTGAGTCTAGCTAGCTAGCTACACATCAAAGACCTAGCCAGCAGACTAACAAGCTAGCCAGAAGAAACGAGCTAGAACAAACCTAGCAAGGGCAGTTAATACAACTACATCAAACGACCAAACTGAGTGAGTAAACCAAAAAGGAGCACGGACTAACTGTAAACATATCTTCAGTTTTTTGTGTGAGGATTTTTCACTCTTTTTGCTGTTTTTTGAACTAAAGTAGCGCGAACAGCAGACAAACAAATCGGTTGCCATGGCAACGGGGCAGCAGAACAGCGCAGCAGGAGCAGTAGTAGCAGAGCGCACAGACACCATGTCCCCACTCCCCCTCAGCGCAGAATCCATTCTCTACCCAAAAAAGGCCAAAAATGACACAATGAGGAAAACTTTTAAACAGAAACTACTAGAGGAGAGGCCAGAAACCCTTTTTGCAGACCTCTACAAAAACGGTGACGTGAGTAATCTCATCTTCCTCACTGACCAGCCAAATGCATGGCGCTCAGCAGTCTGCTCTCACTACCCATGCATAAAGAAAGAGGGAATCTGTAATGGGTGGAAGCTGAAAATCAAAGAGACAGACGACCCTGACAGCACCATGATAACAATCAACCTCTACAAGACTGGAACTGTCATGGTGCAAGGTAACATTAGGCTGTTTGAAACAGACTTTCAGACCATTAAGGAGAGAGCGGAGAGAGAAAAGGACACCACCAGTGACATGCCCTCCCACAAGAGAAACTCCACCAGCACCACCCTCACCCCTACCCTCCCCACCCAAACAAGCACATCCAGCACCTCTCTTCCCACCATAGTGGAGGACACGCCCCAGGAGGAGAGCGACCCCCTCAGTGCAGAGCAGGCTCAGGCCCTCCTCACCACCATGGCTGCCATGAGGGATGAGTTCACCAAACTGGAGGGGGAGGTGGTCCTGCTCAGGGAGAGCGTGAGCAAACAGCAACCAGACAACCACACCTTAGAGGAGCTCCTAACCAAGGTGAGGACAGAGCAGGACAGCAGCCTTGCAACACAGCTGAAAGAGGTTCAGCAAGAGAGAGACGGACTCAAGAGAGAGCTGGCTGATCTAACAAAGGAGGTGAGAGAGCTCCAAAAAGACAGGCAGAGCAGCAATATTGAGCTGACCGCACTAACAGAGGAGCTGCAGGAGAGAAAGAGAGCAGAGGACAGGCTGCAGGAGCAGATAGATCACCACCCTATGACCTGCCCTCACACAGCAGAGGAACCCAGCTCAACCAGCCAGACTTCCCCAGCCCTGGCTGCTGCATCCCTCCTCCCCAACCCACAGAACAGCCTCCCACTGACAGTGGCACCGACACAGACCAGCCACACCCCAGCTCCAACACCCACCAGCCCCCCCTCTGCCCCCCCCAGTCCAGAAGAAACACTGGCTGACATCGTCCTGTTAATGGACTCAAATGGGAAGTATGTTCAGGAGAAGAAACTTTTCCCTAGACACAAAACGAGAAAGGTGTGGTGCCCAACAACGCAGAGTGCCATGGAGCTGCTTGATAAGAACCATCTCGGGTCGCCAAGCCACATAATCATACACACCGGAAGCAACGACCTGCGTGCTCAGCAGGAGAGGGTGGCCACTTCACTACGGGGAGTGATTGAGAAGGCCTCCGCAATCTTCCCCAACACAAGAATCATAGTGTCAACCCTTCTACAAAGGAGGGACTTCCACCCTGCCACAATCCAAAGAATAAACGCCAGCCTATCCCGGGACTGTGCCCTGCGACCCAATGTACACCTGGCCCACCATCCCACCCTCGATCTGGACTGTCTCTATGACCATGTTCACCTGTACAGGGAGACAGTCCCCATCCTTGCCAAGACTCTCAAGGACGTCGCTTTAAACCGCAGCCCGACCTCTCCACCCAGGAACAGCAGAGCAATCTCCACCCTGCCGAGATCACCGAGACAACATCCCGGACCAGCACCCTGGACCCCCCAGCCACGACCACAGCACCACCAACCTCAATGCCCACCACAGCCAGCGCAGCACAGACCACCCCAGCCCAGCTTCAGAGCCACCCAGACGAGGCCTCCCACCCCCCTGCCCCCCACCGCAGACCCACACCTGGAGGAGCCACAGCCCAGCAGGCAGAGCTACGCACAGGCTGTGAGAGGAGCAACTGGCCCAGCCCCCACCAACCAAATGAGTGACATCAAACAAATGCTGAGTCTACTATGCTCACATGTGATGGGCCGAGGGTCATGGTAAGATGAGCACATGAACTCCACCATTCTCACACTACATCCACCCAAGTGGCATGACACAAATTCTATCTTAAATTATAAACAAATCACATTTGCAAAATAAGAGTTTACTTTAATTGAAAAGTCCTATTTTAATGGTTCTTCTTGGATTGTGAGTGTTTGTCTCATTTTGAAAGGTAAAGAAAAGAAAAGAAAAAAGTGATGAAGTCTTTTTACGTTGCATGTTGGAATTTACAAGGATTGAAGTCCTCTGCTTTTGGGCTAAAGAGCAGAAACCCAGACTTCCTGAAAGAAATTGATGATGTTGATATTGTAGTACTACAGGAAACATGGTGCAGAGGTGATGTTTCCACTGGCTGTCCACTAGGTTATAGGGAGATAATCATACCATCCACTAAATTAAAAGGAATCAAACAGGGCAGAGACTCAGGGGGAATGCTAATATGGTATAAATCTGAACTAATTAATTCAATCGAATTGATCAAAACAGGAGAATTCTTTATCTGGTTAAAAATAAACAAGGAGGCTATCTTGACAGATAAAAACGTCTTCCTCTGTGCCACATACATTCCCCCCTCAGAGTCACCCTACTTCAATGAAGAGAGTTTCTCCATTCTAGAGGGGGAGATTAGTCACTTTCAGGCCCAAGGCAACGTACTGGTCTGTGGAGACCTGAATGCTAGAACAGCAGAAGAACAAGACACTATTAACAGTCATGGGGATAAACACCTACCAGGAAGCAACAACCTTTCCCTCCCCACATACCCCCACAGAAACAACTATGACAAAGTGAAAAACAAAAATGGATTACAGCTCCTGAGGCTCTGTCGAACACTGGGTCTGTACATAGTCAATGGCAGGCTGAGAGGAGACTCTTTTGGTAGGTACACCTACAGCTCATCTCTTGGCAGCAGCACTGTAGACTACTTCCTCACCGACCTAAACCCAGAGTCTCTCAGAGCCTTCACAGTCAGCCCACTAACACCTCTCTCAGACCACAGTAAAATCACAGTGTATCTGAGAAGAGCAGAACCCAACCATGAAGCATCACGGCCCAATAAATTACATGGTACTAAACAAGCCTATAGATGGAGTGCAAACAGTACAGACATCTACCAAAAAGCAATTAGTAGCCAAAAAATACAATCTCTCCTGGACAACTTTTTAGCCTTAACGTTCTCCTTCAGCAATGAAGGTGTAAATTTGGCCGTTAGGAACATAAACTTTATATTTTACAAATTAGCCTCCTTGGCTAATCTAAAGAAGCATAAGAGCAAACCAAAAATAACAGATAATGAAAAATGGTTTGATAATGATTGCAAAAATCTAAGAAAGTCATTGAGAAATATATCTAATCAAAAACACAGAGAACCAGAAAACAAAAATATACGCCTTCAATATGGGGAAACACTGAAGCAATACAAACGCACCCTAAGAACAAAAAAGGAACAGCACATTAGAAATCAGCTGGATGGAATTGAGGAATCCATAGAATCAAACCACTTCTGGGAGAATTGGAATAAATTAAACAAACCTCATCATGAGGAATTGGCTATCCAAAATGGGGATATGTGGAGAAATCACTTTGCAAACCTCTACAGCAATATAACAAAGAGCCCAGAACAAAAAGATATACAAGAAAAATTACAAATCCTTGAATTAGCAGTCAAAGACTATCAGAATCCTGTGGATACCCCAATTACAGAAGAAGAATTATTGGAAAAACTATGCAATCTCCAACCCAAAAAGGCCTGTGGTGCTGATGGTATTTTAAATGAAATGATCAAATATACAGACCACAAATTCAAATTGGCTATACTCAAACTCTTCAACATTATCCTCACTGCAGGTATTTTCCCCGATATTTGGAACCAGGGATTGATCACACCAATCTATAAAAATGGAGACAAATTTGACCCAAATAATTACAGAGGAATTTGCGTTAACAGCAACTTGGGGAAAATTCTCTGCAGTATTATAAATAGCAGACTACATCATTTCCTTGACGAACACAACGTCCTGAGCAGAAGCCAGATTGGATTTCTAAAAAATTATCGTACAACAGACCACATTTACACCCTCCACACTCTAATTGATAAACAAGTTAACCAAAACAAAGGCAAAATCTACTCGTGTTTTGTAGATTTCAAGAAAGCATTTGATTCAATTTGGCACGAAGGTCTTTTTTATAAACTAATAGAAAGTGGTATTGGAGGGAAAACATATGATTTTATTAAATCAATGTACACTAAAAACAAATGTGCGGTTAAAATTGGCAACAAGCAAACAGACTTCTTCTCTCAGGGGCGTGGAGTGAAACAGGGCTGCCCAATAAGTCCAACATTATTTAACATCTACATTAATGAATTGGCAAAAATATTAGAAGAATCGGCAGCACCTGGTATCACCCTACACAACACTGAAATCAAGTGTCTGCTGTACGCAGATGACCTGGTGCTGCTGTCTCCCACTAAAGAGGGGTTACAGCAGCACCTAGATCGTCTTCACAGGTTCTGTCAGACCTGGGCTCTGACCGTTAACCTAAAAAAAACAAATATAATGATATTCCAAAAAAGGTCGGGAAATAAGGATGACAAATATAAATTCTATTTGGACACAGTTCTATTAGAACACACCAAAAACTACACATATCTAGGACTAAATATCAGCAACACAGGTAGCTTTCACATGGCTGTGAATGAGCTGAGAGACAAAGCAAGAAGAGCATTCTATGCCATTAAAAGGAACATCAAAATTGAAATTCCAATTAGAATCTGGCTCAAAATGTTTCAATCAGTTATAGAACCAATTGCTCTATATGGTAGTGAAGTATGGGGTCCACTCTCTAATAATGAATTTACCAAATGGGACAAACATCCAATTGAAATATTGCATGCAGAGTTTTGCAAGACTGTTTTGCAAGTACAAAGAAAAACTCCAAATAACGCATGTAGGGCAGAATTGGGCCAATACCCCCTCCTCATTCGAATAGAAAAAAGAGCCATCAAATTTTACAACCATCTAAAAACAAGTGACCCCAAAACATTCCATCACACAGCTCTACAATGTCAAGAGATGAAACCAGAGAAGAGTCCCCTCAGCCAGCTAGTTCTGAGGCTCAGTTCACCAACCCAAACCAACCCCATAGAGCCTCGGGACAGCCCTCAGAAAATCTGGCCCAACCAAATCATCACAAAACAAAAAGAAAAATATATCACCTATTGGAAAGACACCACAAAAAATCAAAGTAAACTTCAATGCTATTTGGCTCTAAACAGACAGTACATGGTGGCAGACTATCTGACCACTGTGACTGATAGAAAACTGAGGAAAACATTGACTAGGTACAGACTCAGTGAGCACAGTCTGGCTATAGAGACCGGTCGTCACAGACAAACCTGGCTGCCCAGAGAGGACAGGCTGTGCTCACTCTGCTCCAGGGGAGAGGTAGAGACAGAGGTGCATTTCCTACTACACTGTGACAAATACTCAGACCTAAGAGCATATTTCTTTCCCAAAATTATAACTCAATACAAAGAATTTGAAACTATAAAAGATGAAGAAAAAATCAAATATTTATTGGGTGAAAAGCCAAAATGTGCAGTTTTGGCAGCCAAATATGTGTCCTCCTGCCACAACCTGAGGGACAGCCAGTGAAAAATGCAAAGTAATGTTGATAATATTTCCCATTTAGCTTAGTTTTGTTTTGTCTTTCATACCAGGTCATATGTCTTCTCAAGTCATGTTGACACTGGTCTACTACTGTTGCTTTAATGTATTGTTGTTCTGATTAATATTGTTGTTGTAGTTGCTGTTAATGGTAATCCCATGTCCACTACTACTATTATTATTGCTGTTGGTTCCACCATTTATTTATATATAAATATATATATATTTTGTATATATATACATATATATATTAGATTTTTATTTTTCGATATGTATACTTTGACAATGTAAGTAATAATGAACTTGCCATGTCAATAAAGTCAATTGAATTGAATTGAATTGAATTGAGAGAGTCATGCTCAACATGAGCTCCTGATATATTTGATTTTTTTGGTTTTTAGAATGAGATAAACACTCTAATCGAAGAAGAATTCCAGACAAGAAGTGATGAACAACAACTCTATACATTCAGAATAGAAAAAAAAGTAACTTTGCGCCTCAAGTTAAGAAGTCTTGAGTCTAGCTAGCTAGCTACACAACAAAGACCCAGCCAGCAGACTAACAAGCTAGCCATAAGAAACGAGCTAGAACAAACCTAACAAGGTCAGTTAATACAACTACATCAAACGACCAAACTGAGTGAGTAAACCAAAAAGGAGCACGGACTAACTGTAAACATATCTTCAGTCTTTTGTGTGAGGATTTTTCACTATATTTGCTGATTTTTGAAAGTAGCGCGAACAGCAGACGAACAAATCGGTTGCCATGGCAACGGGGCAGCAGAACAGCGCAGCAGGAGCAGTAGTAGCAGAGCGCACAGACACCATGTCCCCACTCCCCCTCAGCGCAGAATCCATTCTCTACCCAAAAAAGGTCAAAAATGACACAATGAGGAAAGCTTTCAAACAGAAACTACTAGAGGAGAGGCCAGAAACCCTTTTTGCAGACCTCTACAAAAACGGTGACGTGAGTAATCTCATCTTCCTCACTGACCAGCCAAATGCATGGCGCTCAGCAGTCTGCTCTCACTACCCATGCATAAAGAAAGAGGGAATCTGTAATGGGTGGAAGCTGAAAATCAAAGAGACAGACGACCCTGACAGCACCATGATAACAATCAACCTCTACAAGACTGGGACTGTCATGGTGCAAGGTAACATCAGGCTGTTTGAAACAGACTTTCAGACCATTAAGGAGAGAGCGGAGAGAGAGAAGGACACCACCAGTGACATGCCCTCCCACAAGACAAACTCCCCCAGCACCACCCTCACCCTTACCCTCCCCACCCAACAAGGCACATCCAGCACCTCTCTTCCCACCATAGTGGAGGACACGCCCCAAGAGGAGAGCGACCCCCTCAGTGCAGAGCAGGCTCAGGCCCTCCTCACCACCATGGCTGCCATGAGGGATGAGTTCACCAAACTGGAGGGGGAGGTGGTCCTGCTCAGGGAGAGCGTGAGCAAACAGCAACCAGACAACCACACCTTAGAGGAGCTCCTAACCAAGGTGAGGACAGAGCAGGACAGCAGCTTTGCAACACAGCTGAAAGAGGTTCAGCAAGAGAGAGACGGACTCAAGAGAGAGCTGGCTGATCTAACAAAGGAGGTGAGAGAGCTCCAAAAAGACAGGCAGAGCAGCAATAAGGAGCTGACCGCACTAAGAGAGGAGCTGCAGGAGAGAAAGAGAGCAGAGGACAGGCTGCAGGAGCAGATAGATCACCACCCTATGACCTGCCCTCACACAGCAGAGGAGCCCAGCTCAACCAGCCAGACTTCCCCAGCCCTGGCTGCTGCACCCCTCCTCCCCAACCCACAGAACAGCCTCCCACTGACAGTGGCACCCACACAGACCAGCCACACCCCAGCTCCAACACCCACCAGCCCCCCCTCTGCCCCCCCCAGTCCAGAAGAAACACTGGCTGACATCGTCCTGTTAATGGACTCAAATGGGAAGTATGTTCAGGAGAAGAAACTTTTCCCTAGACACAAAACGAGAAAGGTGTGGTGCCCAACAACGCAAAGTGCCATGGAGCTGCTTGATAAGAACCATCTCGGGTCGCCAAGCCACATAATCATACATACCGGAAGCAACGACCTGCGTGCTCAGCAGGAGAGGGTGGCGACTTCACTACGGGGAGTGATTGAGAAGGCCTCCGCAATCTTCCCCAACTCAAGAATCATAGTGTCAACCCTTCTACAGAGGAGGGACTTCCACCCTGCCACAATCCAAAGAATAAACGCCAGCCTATCCCGGGACTGTGCCCTGCGACCCAATGTACACCTGGCCCACCATCCCACCCTCGATCTGGACTGTCTCTATGACCATGTTCACCTGTACAGGGAGACAGTCCCCATCCTTGCCAAGACTCTCAAGGACGTCGCTTTAAACCGCAGCCCGAACTCTCCACCCAGGAACAGCGGAGCAATCTCCACCCCGCCGAGATCACCGAGACAACATCCCGGACCAGCACCCTGGACCCCCCAGCCACGACCACAGCACCACCAACCTCAATGCCCACCACAGCCAGCGCAGCACAGACCACCCCAGCCCAGCTTCAGAGCCACCCAGATGAGGCCTACCACCCCCCTCCTCCCCACCGCAGACCCACACCTGGAGGAGCCACAGCCCAGCAGGCAGAGCTACGCACAGGCTGTGAGAGGAGCAACTGGCCCAGCCCCCACCAACCAAATGAGTGACATTAAACAAATGCTGAGTCTACTATGCTCACATGTGATGGGCCGAGGGTCATGGTAAGATGAGCACAAGAACTCCACCATTCTCACACTACATCCACCCAAGTGGCATGACACAAATTCTATCTAAATGATAAACAAATCACATTTGCAAAATAAGAGTTTACTTTAATTGAAAAATCCTATTTTAATGGTTCTTCTTGGATTGTGAGTGTTTGTCTCATTTTGAAAGGTAAAGAAAAGAGAAAAAAAAAAAGTTATGAAGTCTTTTTACGTTGCATGTTGGAATATACAAGGATTGAAGTCCTCTGCTTTTGGGCTAAAGAGCAGAAACCCAGACTTCCTGAAAGAAATTGATGATGTTGATATTTTAGTACTACAGGAAACATGGTGCAGAGGTGATGTTTCCACTGGCTGTCCACTAGGTTATAGGGAGATAATCATACCATCCACTAAATTAAAAGGAATCAAACAGGGCAGAGACTCAGGGGGAATGCTAATATGGTATAAATCTGAACTAATTCATTCAATCGAATTGATCAAAACAGGAGAATTCTTTATCTGGTTAAAAATCAACAAGGAAGCTATCTTGACAGATAAAAATGTCTTCCTCTGTGCCACATACATTCCCCCCTCAGAGTCACCCTACTTCAACGAAGAGAGCTTCTCCATTCTAGAGGGAGAGATTAGTCACTTTCAGGCCCAAGGCAACGTACTGGTCTGTGGAGACCTGAATGCTAGAATAGCAGAAGAACAAGACACTATTAACAGTCATGGGGATAAACACCTACCAGGAAGCAATAACCTTTCCCTCCCCACATACCCCCACAGAAACAACTATGACAAAGTGAAAAACAAAAATGGATTACAGCTCCTGAGGCTCTGTCGAACACTGGGTCTGTACATAGTCAATGGCAGGCTGAGAGGAGACTCTTTTGGTAGGTACACCTACAGCTCATCCCTTGGCAGCAGCACTGTAGACTACTTCCTCACCGACCTAAACCCAGAGTCTCTCAGAGCCTTCACAGTCAGCCCACTAACACCTCTCTCAGACCACAGTAAAATCACAGTGTATCTGAGAAGAGCAGAACCCAACCATGAAGCATCATGGCCCAATAAATTACATGGTACTAAACAAGCCTATAGATGGAGTGCAAACAGTACAGACATCTACCAAAAAGCAATTAGTAGCCAAAAAATACAATCTCTCCTGGACAACTTTTTAGCCTTAACATTCTCCTTCAGCAATGAAGGTGTAAATTTGGCCGTTAGGAACATAAACTTTATATTTGACAAATTAGCCTCCTTGGCTAATCTAAAGAAGCATAAGAGCAAACCAAAAATAACAGATAATGAAAAATGGTTTGATAATGATTGCAAAAATCTAAGAAAGTCATTGAGAAATATATCTAATCAAAAACACAGAGAACCAGACAACAAAAATATACGCCTTCAATATGGGGAAACACTGAAGCAATACAAACGCACCCTAAGAACAAAAAAGGAACAGCACATTAGAAATCAGCTGGATGGAATTGAGGAATCCATAGAATCAAACCACTTCTGGGAGAATTGGAATAAATTAAACAAACCTCATCATGAGGAGTTGGCTATCCAAAATGGGGATATGTGGAGAAATCACTTTGCAAACCTCTACAGCAATATAACAAAGAGCCCAGAACAAAAAGATATACAAGATAAATTACAAATCCTTGAATTAGCAGTCAAAGACTATCAGAATCCTGTGGATACCCAAATTACAGAAGAAGAATTATTGGAAAAAATATGCAATCTCCAACCCAAAAAGGCCTGTGGTGCTGATGGGATTTTAAATGAAATGATCAAATATACAGACCACAAATTCAAATTGGCTATACTCAAACTCTTCAACATTATCCTCACTGCAGGTATTTTCCCCGATATTTGGAACCAGGGATTGATCACACCAATCTATAAAAATGGAGACAAATTTGACCCAAATAATTACAGAGGAATATGCGTTAACAGCAACTTGGGGAAAATTCTCTGCAGTATTATAAATAGCAGACTACATCATTTCCTTGACGAACACAACTTCCTGAGCAGAAGCCAGATTGGATTTCTAAAAAATTATCGTACAACAGACCACATTTACACCCTCCACACTCTAATTGATAAACAAGTTAACCAAAACAAAGGCAAAATCTACTCGTGTTTTGTAGATTTCAAGAAAGCATTTGATTCAATTTGGCACGAAGGTCTTTTTTATAAACTAATAGAAAGTGGTATTGGAGGGAAAACATATGATTTTATTAAATCAATGTACACTAAAAACAAATGTGCGGTTAAAATTGGCAACAAGCAAACAGACTTCTTCTCTCAGGGGCGGGGAGTGAAACAGGGCTGCCCAATAAGTCCAACATTTTTTAACATCTACATTAATGAATTGGCAAAAACATTAGAAGAATCGGCAGCACCTGGTATCACCCTACACAACACTGAAATCAAGTGTCTGCTGTACGCAGATGACCTGGTGCTGCTGTCTCCCACTAAAGAGGGGTTACAGCAACACCTAGATCATCTTCACAGGTTCTGTCAGACTTGGGCTCTGACCGTTAACCTAAAAAAAACAAATATAATGATATTCCAAAAAAGGTCCGGAAATAAGGATGACAAATATAAATTCTATTTGGACACAGTTCTATTAGAACACACCAAAAACTACACATATCTAGGACTAAATATCAGCAACACAGGTAGCTTTCACATGGCTGTGAATGAGCTGAGAGACAAAGCAAGAAGAGCATTCTATGCCATTAAAAGGAACATCAAAATTGAAATTCCAATTAGAATCTGGCTCAAAATTTTTCAATCAGTTATAGAACCAATTGCTCTATATGGCAGTGAAGTATGGGGTCCGCTGTCTAATAATGAATTTACTAAATGGGACAAACATCCAATTGAAGTATTGCATGCAGAGTTTTGCAAGACTGTATTGCAAGTACAAAGAAAAACTCCAAATAACGCATGTAGGGCAGAATTGGGCCAATATCCCCTCCTCATTCGAATAGAAAAAAGAGCCATCAAATTTTACAACCATCTAAAAACAAGTGACCCTAAAACATTCCATCACACAGCTCTACAATGTCAAGAGATGAAACCAGAGAAGAGTCCCCTCAGCCAGCTGGTTCTGAGGCTCAGTTCACCAACCCAAACCAACCCCATAGAGCCTCGGGACAGCCCTCAGAAAATCTGGCCCAACCAAATCATCACAAAACAAAAAGAAAAATATATAACCTATTGGAAAGACACCACAAAAAATCAAAGTAAACTTCAATGCTATTTGGCTCTAAACAGACAGTACATGGTGGCAGACTATCTGACCACTGTGACTGATAGAAAACTGAGGAAAACATTGACTAGGTACAGACTCAGTGAGCACAGTCTGGCTATAGAGACCGGTCGTCACAGACAAACCTGGCTGCCCAGGGAGGACAGGCTGTGCTCACTCTGCTCCAGGGGAGAGGTAGAGACAGAAGTGCATTTCCTACTACACTGTGACAAATACTCAGACCTAAGAGCATATTTCTTTCCCAAAATTATAATTCAATACAAAGAATTTGAAACTATAAAAGATGAAGAAAAATTCAAATATTTATTGGGTGAAAAGCCAAAATGTGCAGTTTTGGCAGCCAAATATGTGTCCTCCTGCCACAGCCTGAGGGACAGCCAGTGAAAAATGCAAAGTAATGTTGATAATATTTCCCATTTAGCTTAGTTTTGTTTTGTCTTTCGTACCAGGTCATGTGTCTTCTCAGTCATGTTGACACTGGTCTACTACTGTTGCTTTAATGTATTGTTGTTCTGATTAATATTGTTGTTGTA